>NC_088784.1:110517782-110820812 GCF_958450345.1 Calliphora vicina
TCATAACTAACAATGGCCAATACTTTGAATAGATTTATATTGTACAAATGTTTCTAAATAATAGCTAAATATTTGAAAAATACTGCATTTTTATTTAAAAAATCTGTTCATTCCTGGAAATTTTGTATACCCCTCACCATGATAGGCAAGGGTTCATATAAGTTTGTCATTCCGTTTGTAATTGGTCGTATGGAAAATCTAGGTAACTCCACTTTTTGCAAAAAATGAGATAACAGCAAAAATATAAAGTACGTTTCATTTACTATCACTCGGTCAGATCGACATTTTGATATAGTTTCTCATTTAAAAGTTATTTTCATGTAACTCCATTAATTTTTTGAACAACCAGATAAATCCATAGTTTCAGAATCAGAAAAATTAGAAGTTTAAAACGACGTTTTTTCAAAAACTATGAGAGAAAGAGCGAAATAGAACAAATTCGGTCACAAGCTCTTTGGGTCCAAATTTTTAACCTATAAAAGAAAAAAACTTGGCTTATGTTTGATATGTATATAAGAAAATATTTTTTGAAAAAACTGGGTAACTCCATTTTTTCGTAAAAAAATAAATTGAAAAAAGTTTTCAATGGAACCAGAAACCATAGAATAAACGCATAGAATGGAAGGAGAGAGTAAAATATTACTCTCTTTTCACACATACGGGTGATACAAAAACAAAATACATGCAATACATTCTCATGAATTAAGTTTTTGACAACAGACTTAGGTTTTTGGCTCTCATTGCCGAATCTTAGATACCCTTCACCAAATTATACTTAAAAATATATTTTTTTTAATATTTTTGGTAAACAAAATTTAATTTTTTTTATAAAAAAGTTTTTTTTATTTCTTTTTCTTTTAGAAATTGTTTTTTAATTTTATTTTAAATTTTTTCCAATTTTTTTTTAATTTTTTTAAAATGACAAACTCATATATACTCATGGCGAAGGATATAAAAATATGAAGTAATTAAACTCAATCTTCAAAAAACTGGACAGCTGAACAAACAATAAAAAATAAATAAGCAAGTCTTCCGTTAAAATAAAACAGTGAGTAAAATGGTAATAGCAATATCAAATGAAAATAACAAAGCAATATATTCATCTAGCGCTCACAAATAGTCGAAAGATCCCTGGATAAATATTAATAAACAAGCTTTCCAGAACGAATCTATGAAGTTAAAATTATGCCGAGTTTTTCAATTTATGTATCTATCTTGTTTGTTATAACTTAAAACTTTTTAATTTATATTAAAAAATAAAAATAATCAAAATAATAACAGATTAAAGCTTGAATTCAATTACTTTTTCGACTTAAATTATAAATTAATTAAAGGATTGAATTAAACTGTATTTCAAAGCTTGAATTCAATTATTATTCCTACTTGAATTTGTTCGACTTGAATTCAAGTTTCCTTTTTACTGGAGAATGCTATTGAAATCAAGTGTAAAACAACTGCAACAACTGAATTCAATTACTTTTTCGACTTGAATTATACATTAATTAAAATATTGAATTATACTGTATTTCAAAGCTTGAATTCAATTATTATTGAATTCAAGCTGTATTAAAACTGTAATGTTCGACTTGAACTCAAGTTTCCTTTTCACTGGAGAATGCTATTGAAATCAAGTGTAAAACCACTGTATTTCAACCCTTGAAGTTTGAATGTATGACTGGAATTCAACTTATTTTACACTTGAATTCCAGCATAAATGCTTATTGGCCTAAGTAATGTTTTTTACCCCGAATTTTGACAAAAATATATAAACATGTAAATTGATTATAAGATACCTTGTCTGGAATTATGAATGTTTTTACTTGTACCCTCTGATCTATCCCAATAAACATTTTTACTGGAATTCAAGTTGAAATTCAAGCCTTGAATTATAGTCAAGCAATTGAAATACATTTATATTACACTTTATTTCAATAGCATTCTCCAGTAAAAAGGAAACATAAATTCAAGCCATATGTTTCTTCTTTGAAAAATATTTAGTTTTTCAAATATTTTTCAAGTTTAAAACATAAATTCAAGTCAAATTCCAACAAAATTTTCAAGTGCTTGAATTTTTGGGGATTTGGTGCTTATTGGGATGTTTTGAAAATATATCTTCTTTAGAAGAATCAGAAGTATGACCCGTCTGGATATAGAATAAGATTTTTTTTTGATTACCTTATAATATAATAAAAATTTTGTTTCACATTTCTAATTTTGAAATTTTTCTGATAAAAGTGTACTAAATGAAAAAACCGCGGAATTATTGTTGGTTTTCGGTTTCGATTTTAAGCCATGAAAAAGCGCGATTTCGGTTAAATCCGAACCACAGTGTAAGGGGCTTAAAGTTAAGGTTATGGTTTTGAGTCAATTTGAGATGATTCGTATGCCAAAATCCTAAATTTTATTTATGTTTCAGCTTTGGCAACCTTAGTTTGATTTTGCGTATGTCATGCGCACGCATATTGATTTAGGATAAGAGCCTACGAACGAACGAATATACTAAGTACATGCAAAATATAAAGGAATACGAAGAAAAACAAAAACAAATACCCGGATAAATTCTTGGGTTTCATAAAAAAACAACAATAAAACAACAGAAACAAAAGACACCATTCATTCATGTTGAGGAATTTCGACGTACATAATTATTGCGAGGAGTACGGACGCATATACATCATATATAGTTCATACATATACACGTACGTGTTGCGACAAGTGTCCTTAACTTAAAGTCAATGAATGTAAGTATTTATAATACGTAAGCATCTCGGTTACTCAAATCATTCGACAATAAGTATCCAAAAGGATAACACACAACACCGAACGAAGCCAACCAAATTAAACGAAGTAACCACAAATTTCAATAAAAAAAACTACAATAGATAATAATAAAATTAAAAAAAAAACACAAAATAATATTTAAAAAGTGAAATAGAAATTTTTAAATACATAAATCATGTAAGTACTTTAGTAATATTTGAAAAATGATTTTTAATGAGTGCAGTTTGGTGATTATATAAAAGTTTAAAGTGAAAAGTGAAAAGGTTAAATGTCATAGCATCTACAAAATGTAGTTAGTGGTTGGTTACTTATGCATTGTAGATAGAAATGTATAGAATACATTAGACAATAGTAGCCATACAATATCTATAGTATAAATATATCATGTATCTATACGCAATTTTATATTAGGCTTATTTAACATTTGAATATTATGCTCGTATATTTTAGTATTGGATTTAAATAAAAATGTATTTCTGTACAAGTTTTTTAATTTATTTATAATCTGCCTTTATAATATGGGGAAATTTATATGCAATTTCGTGTGTCTTGTGCTGGTTTGTTCATCTGGCATACCGCTGGCTGTCAGCGTACCAGAGATTATACTCAGTCCATCTATAGTGAGACACTATAATTTATTTGGTTTTATGCTGTCCAACTCTAAATAAAACGTTTATCCATTCGCTCTAGACATCATCGAAAATAAATTTAAAAAACAAAATAGAACTTAAGCATTAACCTAATAATAAATACACAAATACTTTGATAAAATTTAAATCGTTTCTTTTAAGTTTTTCATATTAAAATATGAAAGTATGTGCAACAAACGCCCTGGCACATATTTAATACACTACCAAATGCCCCATAGTCCTAATAAAAATTCTCTTTTAATAGCCCACAGAGTATGCTATTTAGTAGATTTATACTTTTTCCATTTATTTTCTTGTTTTTTTGGGGTATTTTTAGTAGATAACCTGTTGATAGATACCAAACTTTTTTCTCTACCCTCACAAAAATTGTCATGTTATTTGTTAGAAAATGGGGTGGTGCAAACGAATAAGAAAATTTTGTTTTCTTTTTCAGTTGTGCCTTCATATTTGTGTTACAGATTCATATATAGTTAATGAATAAAATTATAAAGTTAAAAAATAATATTTTCAGCAAAATTTTCTTAGAAATTCACAAAGATTTATTTAAACGAAATTTTGAACAAATAAATTTAAAAAACACTGCGTTACAGAAACAAACAAATTTTAAATTATTTAAGAAAAATGTTTTCGAGAATGGTCATGTTTTAATATATGTACCCCTAAATCAGTTTTTTTATCATCGAAAATTATTGCAAATAATTTTCCAAATAACATCGAACATTTAAATTTTTTATTACAGTTTTTGGAACTTTCAAAATTTTTCAAATATGTTCAAAATATTTAAAATTTTCGCAACCATTTTAAGCTTTTGAAATTATTAAATTATTTAAAGTAATAAGTTTAAATTAAAAACCTCATAAACGTTTTTTCGTTTTTTCGAAATTCAGTCTGTTTCGATTTTTATTAAATTGTTTCGAATCGGATCTGATATGATCTGTGTATGTTGTGAATATATAGTTAACATATTCACAACATACACAATGTGGATATCAAAGTAAGCTTAATTTCATAAGCTTTCCATTGTTATATTGGGTGTATGACTTAAAAATTCGGTAATTTTAGTTTTTATTTTGAAACATTTATACAATATAAATTTATTCAATGTATTGGCCATTGTTAGCTATGACCTTTACACATCCTTCTTTCGCCAAAAGAACTGAACATCTTTTGAGGCCAAGAACGAATCAAGCCAATTTCGGATACTCTTTTCTGAAGTGAAGTGTATCCCAGAGAGAGCGTTTTGCATCGATCGAAACAAATAGTAGCCGGACGTGGCAAAGTCTGGACTATAAGGCGGGTGAGGCAAAACTTCCCAAACACTTCTTTCTAAATAGTTTTTAACAGGTATTGTAACATGTGACCAAGCCTTGTCATGATGGAATATTACGGTTTCATGTCTAGCCGCATATTTTGAGCGTTTTTCGGCCATATTCCCCTTCAAACGAAATTGCTGATTGAGTAGTTCCCAATGATTTTGCAAAAGTCTTGTTGAGTTTGACAACAATTTTCATAGATTAATGCCTCCAATTTTTGGTCTTCAAATTTTTTTTGGCAGGCATGGGCGATCTTTGTCTTCCGGGTACAAAATCACTTCTGAACCGCACATAAGATTCGACATGCTTCAGCGGTACACTTTTTTCAAATTAAAGAAGTAAAGCAAAACTTCCAGCATATGACGCTTTGTTGGCTATAATGTTGTTGACTATAATGTTCAATAACTAAGTGAGAATAAATGGTAGATACGTAACCTTCAAAATGACATAAAAGTTATTAAAAAAACCGAGTAAATCCCGAATTTTAAAGTCATACGCCCAATATAACACTAGTTTAACTGAAATACAATATTTCACGCATAAAATATTTTTAACGAGTACATATTTGTCATTACTTATGTCATTTTGATTAACATTTTTAATGATGATGTTTATTTTCTGCAATAAATGAAAAATATAATAGAAAGTTTTTTGTTTTACGATATTGTAGATATTCAAATAAAATTGGAACTACACCATTTTCCATTATGTACATATATTTCAGAAGTTTTTAATTGTATTTCAGAAATTTCTAATTGTATATCAAAACTTTCCAATTGAATTTCAGAGATTTTGATAAAGGATATCTTAGAATGAATTAAACTTTTATTTTAGTTTTGAACATCTATAACTTTTGACAAAGAATTGCAAAGGAGATATGATTATACGAAGAATTATAAGTAAATAGATCTAAAATGGAGAAGGAATGGAGGAAATATAAAATCATAAGAAAAATATACTTAATTTAGTCCATAATTGTACTAGTTTTTGTAAAAATTTATTTCTATAACTTGTTATACTATCTACATAACAAGTTCAAGAAAGTTATAGATACAAAATTCCACTATAATAGTTAAAGTTATTTCATTGATCTGATAAGTGCGAGATTATTCTGGGTGCCTCAAAATAATTGCAACGTAACTTGACTCACACATTTTTTTGAGTGAATTTGTAAAAAGTACATATATTTACATGCATATATCATACACCCATGTATATATGTATGTATGCACATATTTATTTATTATTTGTAAATGTACAAATAAGTCTGTAATTGTAAGTAGAAAATATATGTTAATCAAATGTGTTAGGCAAATGAAAAAAGAGAAAAACAATACGAGGAAAAACGAAGAGAATTATAGAAGTTTGTATTATTGTTGCCAGATGCCAAAAATGGCCTATTATCTGTAGATTTCGGATTTTGATGTCTTCCTAAATAAATCTTAAATTATAATACTTTGATTCATTTTAAAAATGGTGTGACCTTTTAAGATTTATTTAAATGTTAATACAAACTATAAAATATTACAATAACTTTAGATCAAAAATAAAATACTAACTGCCATGAATGAAAAACACAAATATTTGAAATCATTTTCGGGCTAGGTTTTAAAAAACCAGAATCATTTGATATCATAATAAATGATGTTATTTATGACCATTTAATTACATATTATGATAATTATTTGATAAACGATTTTAGTTTGATATTTACTGGCAGACATAACACAATTTGAAGTTTACTTGTCAGGAGATATGATCAATGTTTTAAAGGAATGGATTAGAAGGTTCCTTGGCTCGTATACTAAAAGCAGCATACTACTTCATCAGAAGCAATTATTTAAAAACAAATATGTATGTACATTAGATTGTCCCTTAGAATAAATACCACCAAACAAATTTTTAGCTTTCGACTTCCTTACTGTTATTAATATTAAGTAAAATCTGTTCAGAATATTAATTTTAAATATAGTCTGAAAGTTTTCCTAAAATCGGAAAACGTTAACCCTTAAATCGTGAAGGTCAAATGTCAAATTGTTCAATAATTGGAATTTCTAATGGAAAGATAGCGAAATATTATATATTTTTGGGCCGATTTTGGTGAAACTTAAGAAAAGTATAAAATGAAGTCTAGTATTTACAATAACAACACAAAAATGGAAATTAACCCTTAAGAGCACTTGGGGTCAAAATTACTGTGTTTTTCGTGATTTTAAAAGTTCAGGTACATATAATTTCAGCGAAACGGGATTTTCGAATTAGATGGAATTTTGAAAAACAGAAAGCACCATTTCAGCAAATTAATATGAGATTTATATCGCATTAATTTGAATTATTTATAAAAACATAAAAAAATCTTTAAATTATTGACAAACATTTACAAAACTTTGAAAATTTTTAGATTTAGGCGAGAATTCAGATATGGCTTTGAAAGCCTTTGCGAAAAAATATGAAATATGTATATTGAGCAAGCTAAGCAAATACTGATGACACAAAAAAATTTGAGAGACGGTATTTTAAAATTAATTTTGCTTTTATTTTAGTAGCGAACATTCACAACATATTTTTGGGGTAACCCAAATGTATATATCTGGCAACCATCAGCTAGTGAGTTTGTGTATTTGGTATTTTCCAACTGTTGATGGGGGTAAATTGATTTTCACAGGAGTTATGGATAGACCGTTAAAAGGATATGTTCACACATACATATGAAATATGTATATGCTTGTGTGTATTTGCACTTTACTTTGTATGTGTGTGTGTGAGTATTTTTGAAATGTTCGTATAAATTATACTTAATGGCAGCAACTAATTTATTCTCTTGATAAAAAAATAATTATTCAGGAATTCGTTTTTCACAGATCACAACATAAGAAAAGGACTTGTTCTAAGAAAAACGAAAAAAAACATATGTAAATAAAATTGGAATTGCAAATACATAGTATAATTTAATCTTTTCACCTTATTTTATTTATTAGGGAAGTTACATTAATTTCTAAATTTAATACACAGAAATGTGTAAAAATAAATGGCCCAATATTACAAACTTGTAGTTTTGTTACTATAATCACACAGAGAAATAATATATTTGTACATGTTTACTGTAACCATAATATGTTAAAGTTACGATTTACATGATTATCGCCATCATATACATAGTATATGATTGTAATAAATAAGTATATGTTTGTGACCATCATTTTTATGATGAAGGATTTACCACATAAGCCGAGAACTTATGGTTTTCATAATTTGATAACAACATATTATAATATAATGATGGATGCATCATGAACGTGATGTCTAAGAAAACCAATAGATATTAAAAATCCTCCAGAAAAACTGTTGCCTCAAAAAACAATTTTCTGTTTCAGATGAATAAAAACAAGGTTAATGGAGTCCACAATACAAAATGGATGCTGCTAGGCACCTTCGGTTTCAGTTGGAGTCTAGTTAACAGCGAAAATTACCATCAGAATCATATCATAAAGGGGGAATATTTAATAGATAACGTTTTTAGTTAATGACAACTTATTACAATGATGTTAAACTATTATGACAGCATTACTGCCTAAGACATGAAATTTCCGAGAAAAAATACATTAAGATATTAAACTATCTTTAATATTCATGTTAACAGGAACTACGCAGGGATAAAATTATTTATTGTTGAGTGAACTTTGCCTTTTTATAAATAAAAGACGTATTTTTTATATGAATAAACAAAAAAAAACACTTTACCTAAGTCTTTAATTTGGCAGAAAAAAGCACTTATTTCATTTAAAAGAGTCAAAAAGTAAGACATATTTTTTATTGAGGTTTAAGGAAACAATTATGATGATGAAATAAATATTAAGGATGTCTTACATACACATTTAGTAAATACAAGCATACACACATAAATATTTATCCTGTCATCGTAGGAAATCATAACTATATACATATTTTGATATCATTATAACTTAAGTGAGCCAGGATAAAGGGAAGGGGAGACACAATAAAATTCTAAAAACTTAATATAATCGTCTTAATGGCACGTAATGGAATGAATGAATGAATTCCTAAAGGAATTTCATCATAACACACAAAATAAAAAATAAAATTAAAGTACAATTTTATGTACATATGTCATATTTATATCCTTGTACCTATGACTTTGTAATACCATACTTATAGCTACTATAAAAAATAGAAACCAAAAGTCCTTAAACAAAAAAAAAAAAGAAATCCGCAAAAATTTCATTATAGAAAGAATGCGGCCTGCAAAAAAAATTGAAGATGAGCTGAGGTGTTTAACAATAAGCGGAACAAGGAACTTATTAAATCATATCTCGTTTTTTGTTTAACCTTCATTAAGCGTTAAAATCGTTTTTATTATGCAAATGAAAGAAACCCTTATTTAATTAAACTTCTATAGCCACCATGAATATTAAATTACCACAAACTTTTATCCTTTTTTCCTTTCATTCTTTCATACTCACTGTGTTTATTATCATTCTGTTTCTCACTTTTTTAATATAATTTTTTTCTCTTTTAGTTGTACCTGTTGATTGATGGGCATAAAAATGAAGGGTAAAGGCCACATTATGCTTTTGCTGCAGCTACTGGTGATGTTTGCAACAACAACATGTTGGGGTCAACGTTCACCATTTTCCTTACAAGATGCCGTCGATGAACTACATCGCCAAGAATATCCCTTAAACGCCCCACCTGGTCAACAGACTCATTTTATGGCTGGAGCTTTTGGCAGCTCTCCAGATCAGGACTATTGGGATGAAGGTAAAATATAGCAAATGTTGCTTGCTTTTCTTTATACATTTATATTTTGCCAGTCATGCCATCTTCGCCAGGGTCATATTTTTCTATTAATCTTGTTATTACGCTTTTAAGCAGATTGTGGTTATTACATTTTATTCAATTTGTTATTGTAAAATCACTCTATTCAAACTAATGCACAACCATTACCCCCTCCAAGCCATCAATCAATCTTGTCCACTTGTCAAATGCATGTCCCATTAAAGCCCAACACACACACAAAATGTTTAGTAAAATAAATATGACCACAAAGATCAGAAACAGCCAAAAAAAAAAACACTTTTCCTTTTTTTGTTCTTCTCCTCCCTTTCCCCTTACAGACGCCGCATACACTTACAACTCGAAAAAACCACGCAATCGTTTAAATAAACAACTCGCCAAATATTTGGAACGTGAAAACTATGACGCTGATCATGGCGGTTTGACACTAGGACCATTTGGTGGCTATGAATTCGATGAGGATAGTAATAAACTCATCATTCCCAAGTATCAGCATGATCGTAAACGTTCCTCTGTATTTAGGGAACGTAGTAATATCTATGGTAAGTTATTAAATCCAAGGGAATTTGTAAGACAGACCAACCAACTCTAAGGCGGATCAGACTATACTTCTTCACAGCCAGCTATAAATTATCTAAAAGCCTTGAAACCCTTAGATTAATTTTTATATTAAAGTTCATTGTTTTTTCTATTTAAATTCCAGATGATATTCCTGCTTCTCTGTTCCGCGAACGTGAATCACAAGATGTTCCCGACCACTCCGAACTGACAGATCAGTTCTTGCGTGAAATTGAAAAGGCCCAAGAACACGAACGTCAAGATCGTTATAAAGACGCTTTGCGTAATCTCTGGGAAAAATATCAGCAGCAAGAGAATCAAATAGAGGGCGATATCTATGAGGAACAGAAGAAACGCATGCGTATGCCACCTTACTACATGTTGATGCAAAGAAAACGCTCCTATCCAGTGCTGCCTTGGTTGCCCTATAATGCCGATCGTAAAAAACGTTTTCCCGTTTCGAAGCGTTCAACCTCACACATGAGCAACGATAGTCCTTCGCTAAGTAATTTGGAGAAAACTGACGAAAATGTAGAAAAAGAGTTGAGTGAATTGTTTGGCAGTGGTACGGATGAAAAGAAGAAGAGATCAATTGACAACGGTCACTCTAAACCAACCACTACCCATGCCCCCGACTCGGAGACAGCAACTACAACTGACATGCGCTTGGAAATGGAGAGCTCGCATAAAAATAAGACCACAGAAGAGAATGTAAAGCGATCAGTAACTAATACTCAACACGAAATGGATCATCACCAGCATGCTGGGCACACCTTAAAGGAACACAAACATGGCAAACGCAGCAACCACGGATCATCACATGAAAGTCATGAAGACGAAGGTGAAGAAGAGGAGGAAGATTCAGATGAAGAACACGACAGCGAAGAGGAGGAAGAAGATCATGAACATGACCATGAGCATGACGAACACGAAGATGACGACGAAGAGGCCAAACGTAAAAAGAAACGTAATGCTACAACCTCCAAAAAGAAACGTAACGTAACTCTAAGGCGTACCATGGACGATTACAATATAATGCGTAGTAAGAAATCAATTGATTGGAGCAAATATTTTGGAATTGATCGTAAAAAGAAGGCTATGCCTGTTGTAAATGACAATAAAGAGTAAGTAGTATACTAACAGAAATTGAGCTTGTAAAAGAATTATATAAATAAAACATTTTTTAAACTTGTAGCGATGAAATGAAAAAGAGAAACCCCGAAGAAGATACTTCAGCGGAAGATATAAACAAGAAGAAAAAACGTAAACTAGATCCTGCCAAATTGGACAATATGAATAAGAAATTACAGGCAATTGAAGATTTTATTATCAATGAGACAATAAAGTATACTGGAGCTCATGAAGGTAAACAACTGAAAATAAGTAGACTTAGTAGATACATTTTGTCATTCCCCCATATTTGCATCTAAATACATATAAGTTTATCTATATTATGGATTCTTATAGATAAGAGAGTCAACTTAATAATGTAAGTTGTCAGTTTGACGATGTCAATAATTTCATAAATATGTATATGGGGCATTTCAAAAAAGTTTTTGATTTCGGAAAAAAAATATTAAAATTTTTTTATTTTTTTTTTTAAATATTTTTTTTCGAAAGATCGAAGAAATAGCTATCTATACTATTTGGGACACATTTTGCTAAGAACAATAGGTAATAAGTTACATGGATAAGAAAAAACCCCTGTTTGACCAAATTGTCAAAATTTTACCCCCTATAACTCAGAGAGTTCTCGACCGATGTTGTTGAAAAATTGTGTCTGAGTTACTATCCAATAGAGCTAACCTTGGTGCAAATTTCATCCCGATCGGAAGACATCGATTTCAAAAGTTGGTTCACTTGACATGAAATGCCCCATATATGTATGTATGTATACGACAATAAATATTTAGGATAAATATTAATTTCGAAACGTGGTGCCACTCCTACATTTTTTTTGGATTTTGTTTTATGGAAAACAGTTTTTTGTTGAAAATATAATTTTTGTGCTAATGTTTCCTTAAAAAAATCGAAGTCGTTCTTGTTTTTGTGAAATTTAAAACTATACAATTTTCTAATCTTATTTCCTACTGGATTGGTCATAAATCCATTGGACTAAGCAATGATAGGTTCGTTATGTCTAACCACAAGTTAAACATACATACTTTTGGGACGATATGGTCTATGCGGGACCAGTTGTGCCACTTTGTTAAAATTAGTAAATAATAGTAAATTACTAAACAACTTCTACAATACAAACAATTTAGTTTTAGTACTGCAAAAGAGGAATTGTTAAAGTTTAATGTTTATTTTTTATTTCAGGCATTGATAATCCTGAAGAGATTCAACGTCTTAAGGATCGCGTCCTATCGCGACTAGCAACGGCCTATAGTTTGGAGAAAATGCGTCGAGCTTTGGAAAAGTTGCGGCAATCGGTTGACAACGAAAATCACTTAATGCGTAACATTATCGATCCTGATGCAGAAAACTCACTTGAAAATAATTCCCTAGAAGCCGTAAAGAAAGATAAATTACCTGTTACATCACAGAATTTAAATAGTGAAGACAAAGACGAAGAGGCCATGAAAAAGAAAATGAAAAAGAGCAACGGTTTTATGCGTTATCCCGATGTAGCAAATGAATTTGGTGAATTTGAAGATACTCTTCAGAGTCCAAATCGTTATGAGACCTTAAATGATGCCTACTTGGGTAATAAAAACTACATTTTGGGTACCAATCAGTGTCCTATAATTGAGGTGAGTTGAGGAGGAGAAACAAAACGTACGAATAAAGATTATAATACTATAATTTGTTAATTTCTAGTCCATGGCTGAACGTTGTCGCGGTGTTGATCTGCTAAGTGGTGATGTCAATCAAGAACTATTGCCCCTCTGTGGAGTTCATCAGCTTTGTTATTTATGTGTAAGTTTTTTACGAAAATGTTTAATATTTGAATAGCTATATTAATTAAGTAATTTTCAATCTAGGGTACTTCTCAAATAGCTTGTGATTACCAATACCTATCGGAAGCCGATGCCATTTGCGGTAACAATAACAACGAATGTCAGGCTGCAGCTAGATCCGTCTTAATGATACTGCGTGGCACTCCGGGCCCGCAATTGGGTCCCCGTGAATGCATCAAGAATTCTTGTTTGTACAGTGCTATGCGTGAAATTGGCCTCTAAACTTAAAAACATGAGCCTCCTTACACAGGTTGTTGTTTTTATGCTTTTTGCCCAAAATAATTTTCATAAAATCTCAGTGTATCTTTTAGTTGTAAGTACAAGAGGGAAAGCATGAAATACATACATATATTTAAAGGAGATCAAACTTATATACAGACATATAGAAACTATATAAAAATGAATCAAAATAATATTTAATACTAATAATAGACATAATAAATCATATACTCTATATTGTGTGTAATTAAAAAAAGTGTTTAACCAGAACTCCCTTTAAAACCACAATATTTTCCCCTCCCTCTCCCTTTACTAAGAAACCAAATACATACATACCTACATATATACTATACATACATGTTATTTATATTTTAATGTAATTAATTATTACTTTATATTAAAAAGAAGAAAAAAACTAATGAAATTTAAAGTTTCAACTGTTGAAAAATTGTATATTTCAAAAATGAGCGACATTATATTTCAAACATACATACAGTTTAGGTATAAGCAAAAATTAAAAAATAATAATATACCACTGTAATGTTTTAAAACCCCAAATCCAAAAATCAAAACCCATATTTAAATGTATTTATTAAATGTGAGTATTATATACAATAAACAAATAAAAAAATATTTAACAAGTTATGTTGCACCGATTTAAATATTTAATAATAAAGGCAGCTAGCTAAATAACATAAATTTTAAAATGTTTAAAGTTGTTGCAGTTTTAATAATGCGTTCAATGTAAGGTCTATCTACCATAACTTCCCCCAATTTTAAATACATACATCATAAAAAGTATATTCCGTAGTTTCAGTTTTCAAACGGATGATAACAGTTTTTAAAAACTATTAAAGGTTCAAAATATACAGTTAGCTAGTCCATTAGCTAACCTTTTCAGCACTTCATACCGTGCAGCGCATTTCGTATAAGTTGGAAAGTTGCTAATGTCACGCCAATTCCTAAAAAGGGAGAGGCTAATAACCCTATAAATTACCACCCAGTAGCAATTTGTTCTGCACTTTCCAAAGTTATGGAGAGTATGGCAAACTACAATCTGGTTAAATATTTGGAGTACAACAATTTACTTAACGACCATTAGTATGGATTTCGTAGAGGATGCTCCATGGGAGACTTGCTAACCTTTCCATCGGAAAAATGGTGTAGTTCCATTCACCGTTTTGGCAAAAGTAAAGTGGTGACTCCAGATATTTCCAAGCCTTTCAGTAGCGTGTGGCACTTTTATCAACATTTATTGCTTTTGGTGTCGGTATTAACTTTTCTCGATTTATAAAAAATTGTTTGACATAACTGCACTGCTGTAAAAAATGAATCTATTGAAAATGACAATCTAAACCCTTTCAAATGATTTTCATGTCTTCTCGAGCGTTTATTACTCAAGATATTTAAGAATTTGTGTGAGTTAGGGAGATCATTTCATGAACAATTACTTAATCTATCAATATTAATTTATGTATATAAATTTGTTAAAATTTACTTACGTTTAAGGCATGATCCCTTTTAAATTTATTGTTAAACCGTTAAGAATATTTCTATCGTCATCCACTTTCTCATCTTTAGAAAAAAAAAACAAATCCTTTTATCACCACTATTTGCTAATAATCCTTAACTCATATTTTGCAAAGCAACAATTAACAAACAATAATTTATATCTCAGACTGATTTTCTATTAAATTGAGAACTTTTGAGATGAATACACCGAAATGATAATAATTTTCATAAATTATTTATTTCAAACCTTATTTTTCTGAATTAATAAAGAACTTTTCAAAGACACTTCCAACTTTTCAAAGACACTTCCACACTTCCACATTTTTATTGAACACAACTACCAGACTAACAAATTATTGTTAAAATATGGCAGCTTTACAAAATATTTTGACATTTAACGATAACTTATCGACAACTTATTATGAAAAAATCGTCATCTCTTGCCAGTGAGAATATTTGTGTAATTTTGTAAAACATTTTTACTACGTCGACTTACAAAGAAAATTAATTGAGAAACAATTTTATTAATGCATATATTAAAAAAGGAAAATTAAATAATTAACGAGCCAAAGATTTTAACGAATAAATTATATAAACGATAACTATTGAAATAGATTTGTATAAACAATAATAAACTACGTGTCTTTAAGTGACATCAGCCTTATACAAAAAAAGTCAACAGCATCCCACAATTATCTTGATAAAACTACATCTTCATGGAAGAAATTAAAGTAGAAATGTCGGGAGACATGAATGTGCCAAAAACTGAGGCAAAGGCACAATTTGATTTCAGTTCCTTTACAAAATTTCAAAAAATCCCTTCACCCTTGGAACTAATACAACTGGCACGCCAATACATCAGACCCTGGTCGGAGTTTTTGAATACAAATAACTTTAAGACAGCCGCTAGTATGCCACGTCTGAGTAGCCGTTTTATTAGAAATTTGGATTACTTTAAAAGCAATTACAGTTTTGTTTTCATTGTCTTGATGATTTATTGCCTGTAAGTGGAACTAAATATGAAGGTCTATGTATTATCTTTTATAATCTGTTTATTTTATTTAGCATCACTTCCCCGTTAATCCTTATTGTCTTAGCCGGTGTGGCCTATGCCAGTAACAGGATTAGAAAGGCACAAATCCCAGTCAGTGTGTTTGGTCATCAATTGTCTACGGCTCATCAAATTATGGCTCTCAATGTGGCCTCTGCACCCATACTATTCTTAGTAGGGGCAGGATCGGCTTTGTTTTGGACTTTGGGTAAGATATTTAAGAATTCTTGAATCAATTTACATGATTTCTATTTTGTTTTTTTTTTAATTTTGTTTGTAGGCGCTTCCTGTTTTGTTATTTCCTTACACGCCATCTTTTATAATATAGATGCTATTGTAACAGAAGAGTCGGAAGGATTCTTATCGGAAGTTGTTTAAACAATCTCAACAAAACTATTATCCAAACACAGGGGCCTTATTTTCAAATACTGAAGCTAATTAATTTGTTTTTAGTTTTCTTTCTTTGAGAAGTATATCTTACTGATTTGTTTATATATATATATTTATGTATAGATGTTGTATTGCTTTAATTTAATATATTTTATAGTTATTTTACTTATCGCGAGCTTTGATACTACAAATATGTCGTACAAATCTCCAAGTTTTTAACACTGTAGTAGTGTAATCTTTACAAAGGTTTAAATTTAATAAAAATTAAGAAAACCTCAACAACTGTTTTTTAATGGAAATTGTGTACTGTTGAAAAAAGTGTGTAAACATTTACAACAAATGTTTGCCACAGCTGTTGTTAGTATTACATATTTAAAATAACTAAAAATTTGTTTTGGTTTAGCTTTTATACCTTTCGCCGTTTCTAATTTCTATAAAATTCATCTGCGACTCTATAAAAAAAACTTCATTTATATTCCGAATCATACTAAGGGCATTTATTCTATTAAACGACATCCATCTATCATACAATTAGAATAGAAAAATGTGTCTTTTGAAACATCTCTATCTATAATTATCCAAAATACATAAATCAAAAACGGAATGCAACTTATACATCATTAGAATAAACGAAAAACCATGCAACGGATAAATGTTCGTACAATTGTTTATAAAATAAACTGCTATAGTATTAACGAATACAAAAAAGGATTAACTACAAATAATATTGTTCATTTAACAATTTTATTAAGTTTTTCCCTTCCCCTCTAAAATGTAAAAAAAGTAATTTTTCGCCTAAGCTAACGATACATACCACTGATGGTGAAGAGTATAAATATAAAAACAGTTTTTATCAAAAAATTAAATTCAATAACAATTGCTTTTCCACTATGATAAGACTCACACTTTCATGTTTAAGACTTCTTTTCAGTAAATAAAAGCAATACAACTTTTCTAAATAAATTTATTTTGTTGTTTGTTTTACACACGTAAACAAAATAAGCAGAAAAGAGTAATTAAATGTAGTTTAGAGTAGGGAGGTGTGTTTAGCAAAAAACACGTACAAAATTTTAAGACTAAAAACATATACTATTTTTAATTGTGTTACAACGAATCATAATAAAATGTTTAATTTCCATTACACATAGTGTCTCCCGAACGAATAATCTTGCATACATTTAGAAATAATTGTATCAATTTCCTTTCTTGTTTCTTTTGCTCTTGTTATTAACTTAAATTTAGTCACATTAAGAAAAATAAAGAAATGCATAAATTTATGATGTTGCTACCGCACCAGATGTTGATGCTGACGATGGATTCTTAGCAATACGCTGGGCGTAGAGACGTCTTAATAAACGATTGCCGGAAAGGAATGTAAAGATGGCAATTGGTATAAGCAGACGCAATGTTTGGAACATGTTCAGTTTCAACCAAAATACGGTGAACAGCACTAAAATACCACCGAAGCCAATATGGAAACCAATGGTACTGGGATGGAAAGTAAAATTGCCAATGTTGATGCCCAATTTCGACCAGAAAACCAACAACAAAACCAAGGGGGTCAAACACAGACCGGTGAAAACATCCGAAACTATGCGAGAGGGACGCTTATCGGGTACACGGAATTGATGATGGATTTCCGGTAGGGGAGAGCGTATGGGTTGCTTTTTGGCATCTGTTAGGAAGTTAAGAAAATTAAACTTTTGAAAAGAACTAAATGAAAAAATCTACTCACCTCCTACATGAGTATTGGCGGAAAATTTGATTTCAATTTCGGCTACCAACCATTGGAACGAGTTAGAAATAGATGAATCGCCCACAATTAAATACATTTCATAAAGACCACTTTTGTGCTTGAAATCGCCAGCTCTAGCGCCAACATCCATATCGAATTTGTAGGCCTTGTTACTGTCTTGCTCGGCAACATAAATGATTTCTTCGTCGTTTTCCTTGTTATAGAAGCGTACAAAGGCTTGATGAACAGTAATGGCCTAAAAAAACAGTAAAAAAGTAAAATATTTTAAAAAACAATTTCAAAAACTAAGTTTCTTAAAAGATATTAAAAAAAAACTGTAACAATCAAAGTGTAAATGGATCACATGGATTCCATTATTAATTATATGGCATCCAATAATTAATTTTCGTATTCAAAATACCCGTTGTACTCTCGTGAATAAATTGAAACTCTCAATTTTTTTATGTAAAAAGATAAATTTAAACTCAGAAAATATAGAAAAGTTTGCTCTTTTTATTTTTGAGAATTTAATTTAGTTTCGAGTTATGGTTCCCTTAATATTTTAAAACCACAAGTCACTTACCTTATTAGCTTGACTTTCTTCCACTAAAGTTGTCTTCAATATAACCTTTTGAGTATTATCGGCCGACAGTTGTTCCTTCAATTTATTGGGGTAGGCTACATTTTGTTTTTTCACGGCAGAACTGGCATCCAATTCACCAACGCCAATTTCCAATTGTTGTACCTTTGCTTTACCCAAAACTTTGAAATTCAATTTTTGTGTGTATGAAGAGTCAACCGACACATCAGCGACATATAGAGCACGGGCAGGCTTGTATGATGAAAGATCAACTTCATAAGTGGTTTTATCAGACGATTTCGAGGTGAAAGAGACTTTTTCAGCTAACACAGAGTTGTCTTTCTTCAAAGACATCTTGGCGAATACATTTTGAGGTGCGTTAGAAAGAGGTTTGCCCAGGAGATCAACTACGGCTACTGTGAGACGAGGAGAATCAGCAATCAATTGACCATTGCCGATCAATTGCACGCAAATGGGAGCAATTTTAGACGATGATGAGGATAAAGTTTTCAGAGCTTCAATGAGTACATGAGCACCTTTAGCAGTTTGTACCGAACGTCTGGAAAGGAAATAACTGGCCAATTTGACGGATTGTTCAGCACTTATGGGTAAAGTTTTGTCGAAGGTTTTGGCTGCTTTAAAGGCGCCATTAATAATTAAAGCTGTAATACTTAATCCACCCTCGAATTGTAATAGCTTTCCATCGACTTCATCAGCTTGTACTATGGCATCCTCAATGCGATCAGCGACAAAGGCTGCAGAGGAGCCCAATTCTGTGGACACACTAAAGGCATAACCCAAATTGGAGAGAGTATCATCCTTCTTCAAAACTTCTTGCAAGTTTTTGACAATTTTTGCTACGGTAGCCTCCTCTATTTGTACACCTAGATATTTGTGTGTGGCCACACGGTAAAAGATTTCTTGAGCAGATGCAGCGGGCGTCCTGAAAGCAGCATATATCTTGGACAACTCTTTTTCGGGTAATTTTTCGGAACATTTCAGAATCTTGCTGGCACCCACTAAATAAAAGTCTTTTTCAAAATCCTTAAAAAAAGCAGACATTATAAATTTTTTAACAAAATAAAGGGATAATTTACTTACATTTAATTTCGATTCCTCATGTAATTTATTGAGTTTCTGACATAATTGCTTTTTCTCATCTGCACTGGTGGGCTCAATGTTCAAGCTAGCATAGTAAATTGATTGCAAATCATTGGACGTTAAAGCTGATACAAAGACAGACTGGAAACGTTGTAAATCTTGTGCAGTCAAATGGCTGTCCACGGTACGGGCAGCCTGGCTGGTGGATAAACTTAAACTCAAGGTAATGGCCACCAAGAGTGACAAAACTGAAAAATGTTAACAAAAGGAAATAAAAAATTATTAATCTCTGTATTTTCTTCCAGCAAGTGGGACAAAATTGCAAATCTTTTACGAGTGACGCCTCTTTTCAGAAAACACACCGGCTTTTTGCTGTATTGTGTAGGCCGGCATTTACATATTTTTGTTTGTAAAATATTTGCCAAATACTTCAAATTACTTACCTAATTTATTCATTTTTTTTAAACTATTATTACTCGATTAAATATTATTAGTTTTTATTAAATTTAGTTTAGTTAAATTAAGAAAATTTATAGAATTTCTTAATTTTTACCACAAAATGTTCTTTTTCAGCGGTGGCTATATGACAGACACGTCAGCGGGTGTTAGAAATGCCAGATCGAAAAATAAAAGTTAATAAAAGGGGTAATTTTAGCCCATTACTGCTATTTATATAATATTATTGGTGTTATAGTTAATATTAATTATGAATAATTGTTAGCCATATTAAAGAAACAATTGAATTAGTATTTCTGTTGGTTAATTTGTTAGTTACCAAACAATAAATAAACTAAGGAATATCATTCCCATATTGCTAGTTAAATGACATAATCTGGCAACTTAAAGAGCTGTGTTCATTAGTATATCAGCCAGAAACATTCACCATAAAGTGATATCTTATACTTTCAGCTGGTGGGTTGCCACAATAATTTTATATTTTATAAAAAGTCTTTATATACACTTTAAAAGGAATTGCTTTGAGTAAAAACTTTACAAAAATAAAAATACAGTACTTTCTTTAATATTGAGTTATTCTTTGGACAAATAT
The DNA here is from genome assembly GCF_958450345.1 of Calliphora vicina. Lineage (NCBI taxonomy): Eukaryota > Metazoa > Arthropoda > Insecta > Diptera > Calliphoridae > Calliphora > Calliphora vicina. Next base: position 110,538,499 of record NC_088784.1, read on the forward strand.
TAGCAATAAATTTAATTTTACTTAGTCATTATGAAATAATGGTAGGAGGGCAATCCTGTTTTAAATAACGGTACTTTGTTTTTCTTTTTGACGCGAGTGTAAACAAATCATGAAAAAGTAGTTTATGTACATATTTATTGTTATATTTAATAATCTTTGGTTATATTATTCAATTGGGGTATTCAGACGGTCTCCTATTAGTCATATTGTCATAATTTCCTGATATATTATAATAGTTGTTGTTGTGTTTTAAACATTTTATGACAAAACAATAAACGTAGTTCAAAGTCTTATTAGTTTAGAACTTTTTTATTTGAAACACAACCAAAATTTGATTAAACTATCGTAATATATTAGGACATTATGACATTACAAGTCTCTTGCCCAACAACAAAACAGCATGTAAAATTTTCTTCTCCTTTACCCGACATTACCTCTGGCATCTACAAACACGGGAGACTTGCGCAACTAAATTGCCTAGTGTGAAAGGGGTCTAAGACCAAATAGTAGACCGTGTGAATATCCTTAATATATAAAGTGCTTATAAATTTATATAATTACATTGAGTTAATTTGATGTTTAGTAATTGTTTCTGTTTCAAAATGAAGTGTGTAATTTCGTACGTTACTCGAAGAATACATGTAATTGTCTGTGGCGAAGACAGAAAAACAAGCCGACCGGCTCAAAGCGTATATCAGCTCAAATTAAGCCACTTTATTTGGCGGCTTAATCGGCTCAAAAGAAGCCACAGACAGTTTTTTAATATATTCTACTAATCCGAAAATTTTAGTGGGCCTTTTTTGGTTAATAAAATCTGCCGCCGCCAGAAGAAAATAGCTCATCCGAAGAAGCTTGCTTCTCTGGGCGAAGATCGTGTGGTGAGTCATTTTTTGATAATATTAATATTATTAATCTGTGTACAAAACGTTTTTTTAAATAAAATCCATTGTTTTAAATATTTTATTTCAATCCAATGAATTAGTTAGTTTTTGTTTTATTATAGATAGGTATTTGGATTTAAATATATTTATGAAATAAATTGTTGTTATTGTTAAATTTGCTGTTCTTTAATGTAAAACAAAAATCCCGAAAAAAACGGGATTTATAGTTTTAAACTCCAGAATCATGGAATTGAAAAATCATGTCACTTTTGGCATCACTTGTTTTTATATAATAGTCCCCATATTCATTAACAGTTTTTAATGAATCTTTCAATCATTTATGTAATGAATTGTAGTTTTTGTATGCATTAATTTTATCAAAACAATGAATTAAACTGCATTAAAATATGAATGAATTCATCATGAATTAAAAATTCTTGAATGCATTCAGTGTGCTCAAAATATGAATTTAGTTAAAATTTTAATGAATTCATCATGAATTAAAATTATTGAATGAATTCATTTTGTTATTGACTTTTATTCTAGTTCGTTTTTAATTCACTGTTCAGTTGAGACAAAAATTAAAAAAAAATAAATTCCGATTCTTTAATGAAATGCTCCTCATCGCGATTCCAGCTATTTCGTAATAAAGCTATTTAATTGATTCAATGGAATGGAAAATGATCCAACTGGCCTTTATATATTAAGGTAACGATATATATGTAGGTTTGTCATTCCGTTTGTAATTTCTGCAATATTCACTTGCTACCTTATGTACATATATAGTATATTCTGGATCCTTATACTAGATAGCAGACTCGATTTAGAGATGATCAAAAATCGGACCAATCGGGACTAAATCGATTTTTTCTTCATTCTTTACTTCCAATTTGCTAACAGTTTCAAGAATACAAATTGTTGTATTGTCTTCAATATACATATGTATGTGTGTAATTTATTTTTTTCTAAAATTTCATTTTTCATATTTAATTTAAAAAACTATTGATCAACCAAACTGTTCGATTTGATCTTCAACCGGACGTGTTATAGAATAACGCTTTTTAAAATCTTTCGTTATGTCGCCAGTTTGATTCCATAGTGTAATGGCAGTAGTGCAATATAAAGGATGTCGATTCATAACAGCTTCTTTGGCAGCCTCATTCACGGGAGGCATGTCCTTGCAAAATTCGTCATAGTATTCGCTGTTTGATTTATCAATTTGAGGATTCATTAAACGTTCGTTGTGGCGTATGTATTCATCGTAGAGTTCCTGCCAAAGGAATTGTTCAAATCGGCGAGTACGTGTGGCTGGAAATGGCAGAATATAAAGGCGTAATAATTAGTTGTAAACTATCGTTTATTTTTAATTTTATGTAGGCACCTGTAGGTTTTTTCAATTTAGGACTTTTATAATTATCCTTCATTTCGCTAAAATTATTACGATCGCACATGGTCTCTCTCTTTCTGTAAGTATGTAACTGGACAATAACAAATAAAATGTGATTTCCTAAATTTGTTTTTCTCAATAAAACAAAATTTTCTTTGTAAAACGATTGCCATGTAAATGTTTTAATTTCTAATAAATATGTGCTACCATGGTAATAAATATTTGTGTATCTTGTTATTAACGATTAATTATCTATCGGTTGTCGTAGTTGCAGTTGCATTCGTTTCATTTTCTTGCTGTTGATTTTGTTCGACATTCTCATCTTCCACTAAGAGTATCACATCTTTAGGTTTTAATATAAAATAATAAACTATAATGGTGGCCACAAACAATATGCCACTATAGATGATGCCCTCGAATATGAAGCCAAACCACCACGATTCAAATTCTTCACGAGCATACCATATCATGGTCATGGTTAGATTTTCAACCATCGAAAGCAAAAAATAACCTACAAACCAGAGGCGTACGTGTTTGAATTTTACTCGAAATTCAAGCAAAACATAGATATAAACATAGGCCAGCAAGAAGTAAAAGAAGGTTCTGTTGAGTTTTCCTTGGAAGCGCGATTCCATATACAAAGCGGCCAACATTATGAGATAATGTACACCCATAATGATGAGAAATGCCTTTGGAAAGAACACACAAAAGGCCGATAGGGAAAGCATACGCATAACGATAAATGCTATCCAACCGAAAAATGCTATAGATTTGGCGGCAAAGTCATCTTGATGTATGCCATTTACCACTTTTGTGGGACGTGGTAAGAAAAAATCAACTACATCTTGAGGGGACTGTGGTGGAGTTTTGCCTGGGTTGTTGCTTTCTTCTACTCGTTTAATGAGCATTTTAGGTGGTCTGGGTACATTATCTTTTATATAAAGCTGGGCATTCATAAGCAACATGTCCCTAAAAGTTTCTAGCTGAGAAAAGGCTCTGGAACGTCTTTTATTGGCTTCATTACTACTTTGGGTAGATGTTTGAGTTCTTAATTGTGGTCCATCAGTTATATCGCGATCATCTGGAGGATCAAATCTGGTTTCTTTCGGTGGCAAAGGTGGTGGAGTATTAGGCACTTGATCAAATTCCTCTAAGCTAGGCGGACATTCTTTAACATTTAACTGTAACAAAGGTTTGGTTTTGATTTTATCATCATCCGTTAAATGTGTTGCTAATAAAGCTGTTTGCTCATCTCCTGCCTCATTGTCTAACTCATCATAGCCATGTACCTGCACTGTATGGCTTATAGGTTCGGAGACTTGAATTAAGCTCTCCTGACTATCGGCTTTAATATTCTTGTTGTCTTGTATAAGTTGGTTATCGGTAACATTGTTTTCATTTCGTTCCATAAAATTTTTCATAATTTTGTCCGACTCGGGAAATTTATTAAGAGTACGTTCCGAATCTCGTTTCTTGCGTATGCACTCCTCCTTTAAACATTTATTTTTCTCAATTTTTAAACGACTCTCTTGTTTCTGTTGCTGCGTTGACCAGGGATAATGGCGACCCACTTGCTTTTGGCTCTCGAAACGTTGATAGGTGGTGGTAATTGAGGCCAAATCTATGGCCGAGAATACCAAACTAATCGCCTGTACATTTGCTGTAATACAGTAGTAAAGCATGGTTTAATTTTAATTCGTTTTTGAATTCAGTTATATTTTAACTTACTAGTCTGAAAGTTTCTAAATAGATCTTGTGTCAGCATGTGAAATAGCTGGAGTATTATTTGAGGGGCCGATTGTCCATAGGCCTGCACTAAACGATAAAGCTCGCATGTGGAGCATTCTTCAGCTTTCTCTAAACACTCCATACGCGCCTCGTCATCATCATCGTGAAATAGTGCTTCAATAGACCAAAATACAAGTTTTGCAGAGCTGTAACAATTCAAGTTGTAACAAAAATAGACATAATTTGTCCCTAAAGCTAGGTACTCTGTTCAAAATTCCGTGCGAAATGCTGTCAAACTACATATAAAATATTTGGAATGAAATATATGCGAAATAATTTCGCAAAAGCAGTACTCTGTTTTTATTGTGGAAAACATGTGAAATACATCTGGCAAACTTATTTTTCCACACGAAATAACATAAGCAGCACTTCTTTCGCACGAAATTAAAACTGTCAAACAGCATATACAATTTTTCGCATGAAAAAACCATAATTTTTCGCAAATATGAACAGAGTACTAGGCTTAAGTTTTTAAAGTGATAATTATATAACATACTCGTATGAATCGAGAATTTTACTTCGTCTGAGAAGAGTTGAAAATAGAGAACCTACATTTTGAACGAAGATGTGGAGCAAGTCCTCATTCAAAAGTCAGCTTCTCTACATTCAAATCTTTCTCAATCCCGGTTAACTTTTGTTTATATTTATATTGAACAATTATACCCAGCAGTTTTATAAGTAGTCAATTTATTCCTCATAGACAGTAATTTTCACAGTAAAATTTCTGAACACTTGGCTTACTCCAATTTATATATTCTGGGTCATTTTGTAAGTCAATTGGTTACTTTATACATCGCAGGTAATCTAGCAAGAACTTTCGTTTTCAACAAATATCTCTGATGCTTCTTTTCACGAAATTATTTACATTTCTAATCGGCGCTTGTTTTAAAGACAGGTTATTTACATCCTACAAATATTTTATTATCGAATCAGCTATCATTATACTGAATTAAAATAACCATTCTATAAACTTTTATCCTGTAGACTATTTGGCATTGGTAATTTGACTGTTCTATGGAACTGTCTCTTTGTAACTCATACGTGAGCTCCATGAGCACTAGTCAACTACTAAGAACGGACAATTAGACTGTCTCTTTGTAGATGGTATCTGGAAGGGTTGAGCACTAGGAGATGTTTTTTTTGTAATGACTATTTGGGGTCAATTAGCTTGCGACTAGGACACGAATTTGCTATATATCTATTCAAGTAGCCAATTAAAGTAGCTAGTAAAGTAACTGACTCAATGTCACCAGTATGTGAATCTCATGCATTCAGACAGTTTCTTTGTAATATATCTAGGGTTAAAAATAACTATTAAAGTAGCAAATTGAGTAACTAGTGGTGACCTTCAATCAGCCACGGATCCAGGTCAACTATTTGGAGGGGGAAAATATAGTAAAATTTATTTTATATTTTTCTTTTTATACACAACACCATGAGTGGCAAGGTGTGGCAAGTTTGTCATTCCGTTTTTAATTTCAACATTTTTCATTTGCGACCCCACTAATGTATTTTGGATCGTTATAGATAGTGGAGTCGATATGTCCGTCTGTATGTTGAAATCAACTGGGGGCTACGAAGCCCCCAAATAACTTACATATATGATCCATACATCAATATATCGGAAATTCTCCCGGCTCGGTTGCTATTTAAAATCGAGATAATGGGCCCACAAATGGCTGAGATGTAATGATTTTTACCTAATATTGATCTATATCTGAATTACTAAGCCATTAATATAGACAATATGGATATCCAATAATAGATATTTCAAAGGCCAAAGTAAGTTGGACCTACAATGGGTCAAAATTGGGAAAAATAGTTTTTAAGCTGAATTTTTTTTTTTTGTAAAAATTGGTATACAATTTTTTTTACTAATAAATTAAAAAAAAAAACGTCCCTGCTCTAACTTGTAGGTAAAATCACTACTTCTGGAGAATTATCCCTCTTCCCCAAAATAACGGACGATGTTAGCATTATTATTCTGCTATTTCTAAATTTTAAACATTGTTAGCAGATGTCACTTAAAAAGGTAATTATAAATGTAGGGTCACACATGATAAATAGTTGACGAAAAAGACGTAACCACTAAATAAAATACATTTGAATTATTTTATTTATTTCAAAGACTTATTTTACTTAGAATGATTCATAACAAAAAATGTAGTTTTATTTTATTTGATACTGTTTGATCTTACAAAAGACTTGTAAGAGTAAACACGTCAAACAAATTTGTTCCAAAAAAAATTGGTTAAGCTTTTTTGAGCAAATATTTGCCATGTGTGACCTTACCTTAAGTTTCGCTTAACAGCTCAAATTATTACACACATAACATAATAGATCTTCAGTTTCGTTACATAACGAAACAGTACGTTATTTTCGGATAACCCAGTCGTTACATTCGGCGCCATCAGAATGACATACACAACTCTTCCTTCAATGGAAACTCATTGAGAAAACAGAAGGTTATTCATACTCGATCATACTCGAGCGGTACAATTATGCCGCTTGATGCAGTATTCACAAATACTTTTTATACATTTTGCTCATCATATGATAACTCAAATGCGATATTCTAAAACAGATATTTTCTAATTCGAAATCCACAGTTGTTTCCACAATTACAACATAGACGTGTAATTTTTTATACTCCTTTAAGAAAATTTCATTGAAAACCAAATGAACCATTTCATAACTCCTCTAAACAATACAAGTATCACGTTGGATATGTCTGACTCTTCATAGTAGAAACATTCAACTCCAACTGTATTCTAAACGAACTACCCTCGTATAACACATAAAAAGCACCGATTTCCGTTGTAAAAGATAAATTATGAATGTAATCAAACTAAAGTTAATGTATATTAAGTACATTTGTTATCATTTCTTGCCCTTCAAACTCACCGATAAATCACAAAGAATGGAAACAAGACCATCTGCAAAAGTTGCATACAAACAAATTTCACACGAGTACCATTTTGTTTAGGTTTAATCCATTGACTTTCTGAACTTAAAACTAAAATACAGGTAACAACGGGTGGTACCAATATCAGGCTAAGAGTGCCCCAGCCAAAATCCGATTGATGTGATTTAAAATGTTGGTAACTGACAGCACCATCGGCCACAATTTGCACAATATAAACAAGCAATTCGAGTACATTGGGTATGATGTAGGAAACATAAATGCGGGTACGCGAACGTATCGTTAAACCTAATATATGATGTGGTGGACTACAGGCATGCTCTGGGTCCATAATGTCTTTAATTTATTTACGTATTCTCCACTATACCGATTTAAATGCCATGTTAGGTTTGCGAAATTCTTAAAACAACTGAATTACTATCAACATGAGTCAGTTGTGCAAAGCACACTGTGGGGATGGAGGTAATGAATTGTAGACTCTCTCATCGCCACAACTGATAAGATAATAAACTAACTAGCTGTTCGAGGGTATTACCTACAAAGTTATTTGTTTATATTTCTTGAGTTTTTGTTTATATATTTTTTTTATCATATAATTATGTTTTGCATTCGTCATGAGTTGCTTTAAGGACGGCATTGGTTGAATGAAACTCACCTACTAACGCATTAACGCATCTTTCTGGGTTTTATGTTAGTTAATAGAATGCAAACCAAGGTAAAGATTTCAAAAAAGTGAAGATGTTTTTTTTTTATTATAGAATAGAAGTGTTTAGTTTAATTGCACTCAAAAATTCTTGTTTTATTAATTTGTCAAATTTCTCTTAATACTATTTCATCCAGTGGGAACGCTTACAGGGTTTGTTTTCCAAAACAACAAACGAATCATGTATATTTTCCGAATTGAAGGCATCTTTACGCTGTGTCATGGTATACTTGGGATTGCCCTCTATAATCGAAGTGTTTGCACGACAATTTTCCGCATTCTTTAAAACCGATCCAGCAGCGCGTCTACCAAACTTAGGTGTCTTTTGTTGTCTGATATTTTCGAGGCCGGGCGAAGAAGATTGTGGCGACTCCAATGCCAAAGTTCGGCGTTGACGGTTAAAGGCAGTGGTGTTTTTTGGATATTGAGGTGAAACCGATTTACGATGAAATTTCTTGCCATCTTTGGGCTTTGGAGTCTCTATGACGGCTTTTTGTTTTGGTGATCTTTCGCGAATCTGATAGTTATAACAAGCTCTACGGTATTCTGGTGTTATTGTGATATCAGTTTCTGGTTCTACAACACTGGTTGTTGAGTTTAATGCATCTTGTTGATATTTTCGTGGTGAAACTGAAGATCTATTGCGGGAAGAGTTTGTGGTAGTGGTGGTGGTATTAGAGGTGGGTAAACGAAAAGTGGAAGTAGGTTTTGGTACTATCGGTCTGGAGCGCGGAAAATTTAAATATGTATTTCTATATTCCGGATTAAATTCGAGTTTTCCCTTCAAATGAAGGTAAGGTTCACGGCATTTACCCTTTTCGGGCAATTGTCTGACTTGGGGATCACGGAAGCTCTCATAATATTCTGGCACATCTTTTGAAAATTCTCCATGCGGTCTTAAATGGTCTTCTGTTTTCAAAGATTTCTCTTTTACCACCTCTTTCGGTAGATCGTGGAATTTCTCACGATACTCTGGCATAGTTTTGGAATCTTCATGGGAATTTGTCTGAATTTCCGAACCCGACATGCGTAAATTGTCAGTTTTTATAATAGGCATGGGTTTAGCATAGTTGGCATACATCTTAAAACTGTCTTGATACTCGGGTATGGTATGGAAATCGCCCTGCATTTTAATATGGCTTATTTGTGGTATGGAGTGAGCCTTCTCAATTAGTTGTGGCACAAATTGCCTTTGATATTCGGAGGGTGAAACATTAAACTGATAGTCATCGGTGAGGGCTCTTCTCTGCAAATGACACTCCTGTTGTAAATCACTGGCCTTTTCGCGTTGTGCTTTATCTTCATTTACTTTTTGAATTAATTCAATGTCAACCGATGACTTTGTTGCTGTTTTATTCGCCTTAACAGGAGATTGTAAACTGAACATTTCTCGGGGTAGAATCTTGGTGGCGCGGTCTACCATGGGATGCATTATATAGGATGAACGATATTCTGGTTCCATGTCAAAATCGCCAGCTAAACGTAGACTTTCAGGTTTTTTCATGGGATATGAACGGCAGCTAATAAAAACAATAAACAAAAATAAAGTATTAAAAGCGATAGAGTATTGTGCGTTACTTTCCAACCTTCTAGAAACTTCTGGTGTAAACCACAGATAACGATCTTGGTGTTCTGATCTATTCAATGGCATCAAACCTTCCAAACGCAAAGAGGTGGCTCTTCTTAGCGATAGAGTTCTTAGTGGTAGCTCTATGTCAAGATAACTCCTTCTATATTCCGACTTTAAGGGACTAAAAGGAAGCACTAAATCATTCTTCAAATCTTTCAGACATATATGGCTTTTGGTTAAATGTTCTGGTGGTCTACGTCTTCTATAAAACTTCAGCTCATCGACCGTGATATATTCGTGCGGATGTTTAATGGCAAAACGATCCAAATGTTTCAGCGATGCTGGCAAATCTGGTTCGGAAAACGATAAACGATCACTGTCAATGTTGAATCTGCAATAAATTTAATAAGAAAAGAGAAATGCTTATAAACTTCACTGGTGTGTTTTGCTTATGCTATCCCGACCACGTCTAACTTTTCCCAAAGTTCAAGAACAACTAACAAATTATTTATTAGCAAACGACGTTACTAACGCTCTCTTTAGTTTTCAAAATGTCTTGCCATTTTTCTACTACAAGTAACAAATCACACAGTAATACATACATTATTAGTTATATGTATTCCCTTCATTATAAAGGAATTTTTTGCATGTTTTCCTATAATGTAAATTCATTTAGGAACATTCAAAATGCTCAAAATAAAAGACGGCAAACAGACAGACAGTCAGTCAGACAGCCATGTCGACATGACTCCATTCGTTCATTCATCCATATTTAGTATTAGGTACACATAATAACATGTTGGCTTAGTAATCAAAATACGTATAATACATACGTTATAATACATGGTTTAAACGTACTACATTTTTACAGTTTACATACATAAAACGACACTACGGAGGAATTGAATAAGATCAAATTTTATGTCAACATCCCATAAATGTTAATTTGCTTTTTTATATACAATATTTTTCTGATTCTGTCACACAGGGAAAATACATCATTATAGTTGTCATAACCGAATTTATTGCTTATCAAATGATTCAGTCTAAATGACCTAATTCTTCTTTCTTCTAGTTGGATTATTTAAATCGTAATTCTTCTGTGTCACCTAACATTCTGTTGCTAGTATCGAAAAAATTTATGAATATAATCGGATCATTTGATTGGCTACAGTAAAATACTCTTTTATCTGTGCGGAAATAATACTGAAGTTTTAGAAAATTCCCGAAACTTCCCGACTAAGAACTGTATGATATAAAAGAAGCTCTTTAACGAAGACCTATAGGTGAGACAAAACTAACAGAAATAATGTCTTCTGTAAGCAGTTTGGTAAGCAGCTACTCTACGCAAATAAGCAGTAGTGTAAGTATAATATCATAGAAGTTGTTCCTTCACTGATATTACAATTCAATAAACACTAGTATTTTCTAGTAGTTGTTGTGCTGTTGCTTAGCACAACTTAGTAAACAATTTAAATTGTTACTTGTTATTCCCTCATAAAGGGTGTTAATTTAGAGGGGTTACTTTTTTAATTTTAAATAAAAGAACTTAAAATGGAAGAAAGACCAAATTCTGATATTTATTTTTTAAAGATAATTTCATTCAAATTCAAATTGCTAGAGCATAATAATATGGGGGCTATGATCAAATATGGACCGATAAAAAAAATAATACAAACAAAAAAAAAACCTCTAAATGAATCCCCCTATACATACAAGCAAAATGTTTAACTTGTTTTTCGTCTTTCAATCGAATGCCAAACGAAGTGTTATGATTTGTAGTTGTTTACTTCCCAGAATTGTTTACAACTAAAAATTCCTTTAGTTTTTTTTTGTTGTCTTTTGAGAAATAGCTTTAATGTCTACGTTTAAGGATATGCAAGGATATTTAACATAATTGCCTTGTCGTAACAGTCTACAATATCAAGGTGCTTAATTGCGAATTTATTGTTTTCTTTCACTGTGGGGTTTCATTGCCCTAATTCTGAAAATGAGGAACTTTTGAGAAATTGCCAATAAGTTTTTTTTTAAAAAGCTTTTATTTATTAATAAGAGGTTCTAGAGGAAAAACAACAATAATCTGTAATCTGTGATTATATGAAAAATCTAAAATCACTATTTTTCGATAATAAGAGGTCCTAGATGAAAAAGGACAATAATCTGTGATCACTCGTATTTCCCACCAAATATCGATTTTTATATGAAAAATCTAAAATCACTGATATTTCGTTAATAAGAGGCCTTAGAAGAAAAAGGACAATAATCTGTGATCACTCATATTTCCCACCAAATCTGAAATCACTAATATTTCGTTAAAAAGAGTTCTTAGAAGAAAAAGGGCAATAATCTGTGATCACTCATATTTCCCACCAAATATCGATTTTTATATGAAAAATCTAAAATCAGTCATATTTCGTTAATAAGAGGTCCTAGAAGAAAAAGGACAAAAATCTGTGATCACTCATATTTCCCACCAAATATCGATTTTTATATGAAAAATCTAAAATCACTGATATTTCGTTAATAAGAGGTTCTAGATGAAAAAGAGCAAAAATCTGTGATCACTCATATTTCCCACTAAATATAGATTTTTATATGAAAAATCTAAAATCAGTCATATTTCGTTAATAAGAGGTCCTAGAAGGAAAAGGACAAAAATCTATGATCACTCATATTTCCCACCAAATATCGATTTTTATATGAAAAATCTAAAATCACTGATATTTCGTTAATAAGGCGTCCTAGAAGGAAAAGGACAAAAATCTGTGATCACTCATATTTCCCACCAAATATCAATTTTTATATGAAAAATCTAAAATCAGTCATATATCGTTAATAAGAGGTCCTAGAAGAAAAAGGACAAAAATCTGTGATCACTCATATTTCCCACTAAATATAGATTTTTATATGAAAAATCTAAAATCAGTCATATTTCGTTAATAAGAGGTCCTAGAAGGAAAAGGACAAAAATCTGTGATCACTCATATTTCCCACCAAATATCGATTTTTATATGAAAAATCTAAAATCACTGATATTTCGTTAATAAGGCGTCCTAGAAGAAAAAGGACAAAAATCTGTGATCACTCATGTTTCCCACTAAATATCGATTTCTATATGAAAAATCTAAAATCAGTCATATTTCGTTAATAAGAAGTTCTGGTGTTTTTATTTTTAAAACTAGATACACTTACGATATCGTACTCGTAAACTGACGTGTTTAGTGTAAGCCACTTGATTAGAACTGATAAAACGACGATTAGGGTACAAGAACGCGACATTAGAACATTTACTATATTAAATTGAGGTACAAAAAAAAAAACACGAAGTGAAGTCTTCAATATATCTTTAATTTCTTTTTCTTTCCCAATTAATTCTAAAAATATTTACTGACTTACATTGCTCATTAATTCTCTTTGTTATTATTGCTATTTAATAAAACTGTTTTCAATTAATAACAAGTTCTGACCTTGTATTCATTACAAAAAAAAAAAAAATTAAAAATACTTCTGGTTTTACGATTTGCATGTCAAAACCAAAGATCCCAAAAATAAATTTTCCATTTATAGTTTTATTTATTGCTTGATTCCTTGCGCTTAAAATGGACATAAACATAAAAAATCACTGTAAATGAAACAAACAACTTTAAGAAGCAAATTAAATTTCCCTTTTTTACATATTTTATTACAAGTGGAAAGAAAGCAAAAAGGCGCTTAATTAAATATTCGCGTGGCACGCAATGAATTTTGCAAAACGAAACCATTTCCATTTCTATTTTCAAACATGTCCAAAGAAAAATCACAGCAACATTAGAAAAAGACTGTAATGACTTTCAAATACCCTACTTGATAGTTAAGTTAACTTGTCATTCATGGAATACAAAGAAATACTAAAAGAAGCCAAGTCATTTGGGGATTTCAAAATTTATTGTTTTATCCAGACCAAAGTGTATAAATTCTGTCAGTTTATTTATTCTGTTCTAGTTCACTAAACATTTTATACAGAAAGTTACAGTCAGTTTGTTGATAATACCAATTGTACAGTGATTGTATCCTGTGCCGGAGGTTATACACAATAAAAGAAACAAACAATTCACCAAGCTTTTACTCCTCCTTCATGATTTAGAGAAAAAAAACATGGGTTGTTGGACTAAAAAAAAACTACAACAACCATTTCATGGTTGACCCCAAAGTAGTGGTGAACAAGTAGAAGAGAAATAGGAAAAAAGGTAGATGAAAGAAAGGATTTCAAACTTTGTTAGACTGTATGTATTGTTGTATTATTTATAGAAAATGTCCTGCAGTTTTAAAGGTAGACATTGTAAATTGCACTAGATACATCCACTGCAATTATTTAAAAGGTATAATTTAATGAGATTTGGACTGTAGTTGCGTTTTCCTCGAATATAAGAGTCGTTTGAACAAATACTGAAAAAAACTTAAAACCGAATCTTCATTTATTCAAAAAATAAAGTACTTTTTCGATATTCAAAAATGCGGTAACATATGCGTCTTAATTTCTATTTGTCTCCATATATTGCTATAGCCTTAACTATGAGCCCCCATTATATATTGAAATTTATTTGCAAAACATATGTATAGTTTGCTAATTGGCATCTTTCAAATGACAAGCACGTGTTAAATCTTGTTGGATAACTAGTGGTTATTTTTAGTGGCCAACATATTTGTGGAACTAGTACCACATGAACTGTAGGGTAATGTATTTCAAACATACATGTTAAAATGTGTGTGTAGGCCTTTGGCAATGACATGTATTCTTTTTTTTTTAAACCAGTTTCACTTATTTCTTTCGTAGATTTGTAAGAAAATATCAAGGTCAGCTGTTAGCTTTCTTTTATATATAAAAACATAAAGATTTAATTTGACATTGAACGAAATGTGTTTATAAATAATTTTTTACCGCTGTTTTCTTTACCAAATGAAAGTATGTATGTTTGTGTGAAGTCCTTTCAATTTATACACTTTAGCTAGTTTGATTCAACAGGATAGATTCGCACATGATTTATTTATTAAAAATCTGATCACGGTATAATAACGATTTTCAGCATGATTTCAAAAAAGAAATTAAAATTAGATCAAATATACAAATAAATTATTTAATTTCATTATTATGAAAACACAAAAATTATAAATCCGCAACAATACGGTTTAAAAATCATCAAATCCATATTCACTAACTTCCGCATAGGTTTGTATCACCTCCAATTCACCCAGTATAGTGTATAAAAAGAACAAAGTGTACATCAGGATACTGAAGACACCCACTGAACGGCGAACATAAAAATTGGTGGTCATAGACCACAACAACGTACAGAATAGTAGGATAGTCATGAATATAAAACAATTTTCACCCAAGGGACCTCCAGGTATATGCACCTGACCTGTTTCACTGCGCATAGTTTTGATAAGTAAGACCAGACCCAAACATAGTAAAGTATCTAGAAATGTTTTATATATAGTTATAATTAATGACAACAATAATTTTATTATTGCGGTAATACTTACTAAAAAATGGACCACCATAGCAGGCTGCAAAAGCCATTTTTTGATAACCATGCAGAGCCAAGGCTGCATTCGATATCAAGTCTCCGATGCCATTGCCCCAAGCCAATAAAGTGCAGCCCAGAAAGGAATTACTGCAATTCATCACCAAACCCAAAACATACAAAACCTCAACAGTTTCCGAGGCACACGAATAAATAACAAAGATGGAACCATAAGCGGAAAGAAAACCAATACCCTTTGAAAAGTTGCAAAAGACATGAAAGGAAATGTGGTCACTGTAGCTAGCATCTTACATACCACATGAAAATTGGGAGCTTTATCAGTGCGCGTAGAATTAAAAGCTAAAATTGCCAGGGGAATGGTAAAAATTAAGGTATGGCAACATATAGGAACTCCCAGCCAAGTTTTGAATTCAACTTTATCAAATTATAGAATAATCTCTTTAATTTATTATGTACCCTTTTAATCCAACTTGGGTAAACTTACAAATTATAAGAAATGTTGTAAATGGCAATATTACCACTTGCATACAGTTTAATAGTTTGCACCAACCATGCCTCTCCTGCTCATAGTCGACTATGGGTATGAATAATGTTAATAAAAAGATCATGGGTGCCTTGAGACAAATCATGGTCCTTTTAAACCAACCACCTTTCGACCATTCTTCCGAGTCTATGGGATTCAGCGCCTGTAATAGTTGTCCGAAGAGATTTTTATTACGACTGACATCATAACCATAAAATGATTCACGTGTGGCATCTATATTTATAGTGGCTCTTGAA
Source organism: Calliphora vicina (assembly GCF_958450345.1). Classification (NCBI taxonomy): domain Eukaryota; kingdom Metazoa; phylum Arthropoda; class Insecta; order Diptera; family Calliphoridae; genus Calliphora; species Calliphora vicina. The sequence continues at coordinate 110,554,056 of NC_088784.1, forward strand.
CCACGTGCTAATATATCAATGCTGGCCTCTTGGCGTAAACTGGTATAATTTTTAAATTCTACAACTGGTTGGTTAATTAAACATTTTTATTATATATTCAGTTTATAAGATTTTTTTAGATTACCCGACATTGTTCCTTTAAGCATTAATTTTTCCATTTCTACTTGGACGTTTGATAAAATCAGATTTTGTATTTAATACAAATTATGTAAATATTTGAAATAATTTTAAATTGATGTTGTATTGTACTTACTATTGACTCGGCGTTTTAATAAAAACTGTTCTAACAATATGACCACCAAATATATTATATATATAAATATAATGCCTGAAATTTTATGAAAATAATTTAAAGAAACAAATTAATATTATAAAAACAGGGACCGTTAATAACGGTTATCCAGAAAATTTGAAATCAAAAACTCTATATGTTAGAGTCAACTGTTATATACCAATAGATTCGTATTGACGTGTTCTTTGAGAATCTATGGTGATATTTTAAAAACATGATCTTAACTTTTCAATTAACAGTTATTTTTCAACGTAAAAATAAAAGTTCGCATGAAACTCTTAAAAAAGTATTTAAGTAGTCGTTCATGTCAGAAAAAAAACTAATTTGAGGAGTTTTATTTTTTCCGTCATAAAACAAAAGTAATTTGAAGAGTTTTATTTTTTCCGTCAGAAATTAAAACTCTTTTCTTTTATTTTCTACCTTTTTTCAGTATATTTCTTTATTGATTTTATTTTAATGACAATTTGTAATGATCTGACCAGCGGCAAGCTTTAAGTGTCAATTTACATAAAATGAGTCTTATTTTCTGACGTGAAAAATAAAACTCCTCAAAAAGTATATGAAAAAATACCTTAACTTTTTTTAAGGAAACCTGGATCAGGAAGAAAAAAGGTCTAACAAAAGAAGTCGACAAACTCTTTCGAAAAGCACCGAGTACTTCTATCACAAAAGCAGCTCGTGAAATTAAATGCTGATTCTTTTGTGCCCAGAGCCAAAGCTAATGCTGGGTTGAAGCCGTATAAAGTTCCAGATCACAATGCGGTAAAGAACTTAGAAGCAAAAGAACGATCAAAAAAATTGAGGTAAAATTTTATAAAAAATACACCTCTTGTGTGATGAATGGTGAAACTTATGTACTGGAAGACTTTTCACACCTACCGGGTCAAGATTTTTATGTGGCTGATGTTGGAATATACATATGTTATCCAGTAAATGCAAGCCATTACTATAATTAAGCTAGGATACACGTTTTGAAGATAACATTTTTAGATTTAGATTTTTTCAGATCAAAACCGAACGTACTATTAACAGAAAAAAAGTTATTTTAATTTCAGCTCAATTTAAAAGTCATGTACCATCCACTTTTTTGGCCTTATCCTAAGCCGAATATGCGGTAAAACTCACAATAGAAATTACATTAATTTCAGAATTGAACACAATTTTTAACTCAAAGAAATAACTCAAACTTCAGGAAAATATTTAAAAAAAATCTAATTTAGGATCGCTCATATGTTGTTAAATATTTGAACCATAGAGAACATAGAGCGGAAACTCGAAATAAAAAAATTACTCAAAAAAGTTACACATACGAGTGTTGTTTTTGTTTTCACATATTTTTTTTTACTAATACATTCTCACCACTTAGGTTTTTGTCAACTGAGTTAGGTCTTTGACAGGAGAGTTTCAGCTCTATGTGTTTTCTCTATGATTTGAACCATAGAGAATAGACACAGAGCGTAAACTCTCCTGTCAAAGACCTAACTCAGTTGTCAGAAACCTAAGTGGTGTGAATGTGAAAACAAAAACAATAATAGTTTTTTCTACTAATACATTCTCACCACTTAGGGTTCTGACAACTGAGTTAGGTTAGGAGAGTTTCGGCTCTAAGTCTATTCTCTATGATTTGAACTATAGCGAAATATACATAGAGCTAAAGCTCTCCTGTCAAAGACCTAACTCTGTTGTCAATTTTCTCTATGGTTAAATCATAGAGAAACAGACATAGAGCGGAAACTAGAAAAAACTCAAACAAAACAATATTATGGTTAATAATAACCAAGGTTGGCTGCCGTTACCTCTAAAGTGCAATCTCAGCTCAACTACCGTTGAAAATCGATGGAAAAATATTGTTACATGACATATAAATAGTTGTGTTGCTACAACCATAATATGGTTGCGCTCAACCATAATATGATTGTGCTACAACCATAATATAATTAAATCACCTATCATGATTTTAAACAACCATATTCTGGTAAAGATGGTATCATAATATGGTTGGATACAATCATGTCTTTCAAACATTTTTCATACTTACAAAAGGCTTCCAAGCGCGTAACATAATTATCACTTTCCACAACATAATCAATGTACAAAGTGCCCAATATGAAGAACGTGGTATCACGCAAAAGATTACTGGCACTTATATGAAAGGGACGTATAATGCAAATGACGCCACTCACAAAAGCCGTGACAAAAATGGCGGCACTAAGAATATTTGAATACATGGTGGTGGTGGGATCATCTATACCTGCCAGACTTGTAAAAAGATCTGGAGAACCATTGCCAAAGGCCAAAAGTGTAACACCAGCCAAATGTTCACTTAAACCCATTACTTTTGAAAGCATTTCCAATGAAGGACAGAAACTTGAACAGAAAACCATAATGGAATTAAAACCCAACAGATAAAATTGTTTTTTAACATTAAAAACCTACAATTTATCAGCGGTGGCACCCAATATAAAAAACATTACAATCACCAGGCACATGAACAACACCAAACAGCCATACAGTTCAGCATCACTGCTGGGCTCCAGAGTGCAATACATGATTTCAATGTAATTGAAGAAATAAGCTTTATCTTGACATTCGGCGGTATTTCGCACATATTCACAGCGATATTCATACTCAATGTCCTGAACACTTGAGCAGCTTAACTAAAAGGAAATGGAAACAAATGATAGGAAATATAAGAGACACTTCAACACACAGTCTTGCACTTACAAAATTGCGAAACGTGGAGAATTCTTCAATATAAGGTCCCTTAGAAGAATTCATTTTTGTTTCAATATTTATGAAATTTTCTTTAAAATAATAATTTAATTATTTTTTATTTACATATTTCAAAGTGAAATATGAGCATAATTTTGTTTGTTTACATCAATTATACATACATATGTACGAGCCGAAACTACACCATTTCCAATTGTATTTCAGAAGTTTCTAATTGTATTTCAGAAATTTCTAATTATATTTGAGAAAATTCCAATTCAATTTCAGAAATTTCCATTTATATTTCAGAAATTTCCATTTATATTTCAGAAATTTCCAATTATATTTCAGAAATTTCTAATTATATTTCAGAATTTTCCATTTATATTTCAGAAATTTCTAATTGTATTTCAGAAATTTCCAATTGTATTTCAGAATTTTCCAATTGTATTTCAGAAATTTCCATTTGTATTTCAGAATTTTTATTTTATACTTAAAAAGTTTCCAATTGTATTTCAGAATTTTCCAATTGTATTTCAGAAATATCCATTTGTATTTCAGAAAATTCTAATAGCAATACCAATGGATATTTCTGAAATACAAATAGAAAATTCTGAAATACAATTGGAAAATTCTGAAATACAATTAGAAACATTTTAAATATAAATTAAAAATTCTGAAATACAAATGGAAATTTCTGAAATACAATTGGAAAATTCTGAAATAAAATTAGAAAGTTCTGAAATATAATTGGAATATTCTGAAATATAATTAGAAAATTCTGAAATATAATTAGAAATTTCTGAAATATAATTGGAAATTTCTGAAATATAAATGGAAATTTCTGAAATATAAATGGAAATTTCTGAAATTGAATTGGAATTTTCTGAAATATAATTAGAAATTTCTGAAATTCAATTGGAAATTTCTGAAATACAATTAGAAACTTCTGAAATACAATTGGAAATGGTGTAGAAAAAAATTACTTTTCACATATTTTTTTTTATCTACTGAGTTAGGTGTTTGACAGGAGAGTTTCCGATGTACCAGTATTTATTTATGGTTTACATACCCCATGTTTCCGTTCCGCTTTATTTCCAGAAATTTTACTATTTTGTTATTTATTGCAACTTCAAATCAACTCAAATGAATTGTTTCTTTTTATGTTTCTTTAGATATTTTGATTTATTATAATTTTGTATTTTCACTTTAACTTTCTTTTTTCTAAACATTTTAAAACATCAACTTTAAGTATTTGTTTTAGTTTAAAATCAAGTGTAAATGCTAATTTCCGTTCTAAAGCGGAAGCAGCCTGAATTCCAAGGCGCCATATGCAAATCTTTAGTTGTCATTTACTGTTTTGCAACATAATGTTTAAATTAAATAAATTTATGCTAAATAATTCGAGTAAACTAATGTTTATTTTTCATTTTTTTTTTACAAATTTCTCGTGTGTAGTTATTGGCTTGAAGTGTTTGTAACAACTAAATATTATTGTTTAACTTTAACAACTGACTAGTTGGCGCTGCTACGTAGTAAATAGTTTTGAAATTGCCTGTGAATGTTTGTTTGATATTATTTTGTACTGAAGAGAGAGTTCTTGTACTCTATAAATTCCGACACTAAATATATTACACATGATTCAAGGCATAAAAGCAAAATGTAAATAGTGATGGTATTTTTTTTTCATTACTGTGTTTTTTACTTTATATAGTTAGAAGAATTTGCCTTAAAATATTTGTAATATGAGTAGTAAATAAAAAAATGTTTGGAATGTAAAGAGTTAGTTGATTTTAACGTTTAGATTTACAAACGACTTTATCGATAATTTTCTTTTTTAGCAATTTTATTTTCTCACCTCTTAGAAATGTTTGTTACACTTTAAGGATTTTTGTGTTATCCATGAGTGGTAAATGTATATGGGAATAATCACAAATATGGAGAATCATTGTCACTGAAATCTTAGTCTACCAATCTTTTACCTCCATTTTAAAGCCAAAGATATTGTCCTTAAAATGATGTTAATGAAATTGTTTACTTCCAAAAGGTTAAAGGTCAATTTACGGATTATATATTTCAATGTAAAAAATATCAAAGACCGCGGTGTTAAAAATTAATAATCAACACGTTATGAGGACGCCTAAACTCTCTACTATATTCGTTTAGCATACTTTGTGATATAAACTCGCGATACGTTGGTAAGAAGTGAAGAAATAAACAAAATAAAAACAAACAAATATTTTACTGAATAATAATATTCGTATGTAATATACATACATATTTAAATAAGGGATAATCCATATCAAAACGATCCTTTTCGATTTTAATGAAATTTACCACACATATTACGTTTCCAAAGGGTTGCTCAAATCAATGACTTTTTCGTTTAAAATTGAAAAATTTGTTAAAATTGTCTAAAAAATTCTATACACATAAGTAATTGCCCATAACTTTGAAACTACTCAAAGTTAATAAAAAGTGAATAAAATAGTTTACTTCCAAAAGGTTAAAGGTCAATTTTCGGAGTATATATAATATAAAAAATATCAAAGATCGGGATGTGAAAAATTAAAAAAGAACATGGGGACACATAAACATCTACTCTCTCTATTCGTGCAAAATAATTTCGATGGAGACTCGATTAGTTCAGGAGTTATAAGGAAAAACGGATTAAGGAAAACGGATGGATTCTCCCTTATTTAAATATGTACATATATTATATCAGAATATTATTATCCAATAAAATATTTTACTTTCTTATTTGTTTAATTTTTGTTGCTTTATTTCTTTGTTTTTATTTTATTTATTTTTTCAATTCTTACCAACGTATCGCGAGTTGATATCACAAAGTATGCTAAACGTTCAATCACGTGCAAGATCACGCAAAATTAAGCTTTTTTTTGATATGGATCGCGATCCATAAATACCTCATGCTATAGCAGTGGTCTAAGGCATATCCCAGAATCATCACGAATATAACACGATCTTCTCAAACCTTCAAAGAATTGCCGTAAAATTTTAATAAAAATTATGTTTTTCGTGAGTGCCATTCATACATTCTCTGCATTTAGTTCTATGACAACTGAGTTAGGTATATGACAGCAGAGTTTCCGATCTATTTGACAAATTTATTGTTCGTATATATTGGAATATAATTTTAAATTCAAGTACGTATTCGTAATATTTTTCAGTGTATGCCAAACTATCTTTTTAGCAAATTAGCTATATTGTATTCGGATATTTTTAACATTCTTTAAATTTCTTTCCAACTACCATCACTACTATTTTTATAGTCGTTTGAAATAGTTAAAGTTTATAGAGTTTACGATCTTCCTTATGAACACAGTGTTACGATATATTTACTCGTTAAAATCACCTGCAATTTTTTGTCTTGCATACACTCGCTGTTGTTTTATTAGGGGTAGGTAAATAGGTACAAAAGAAAACAGGGCTAAACTTATAACAATGGCCCATAATCATAGTCAAACACTAAAGTCGGTTCTTTTTAACAACAACTTTAAAATAAAAACCTGCTTTTTATTAATTTGCAACCATAGTCAAAATTAAAGTATGTTTCAAATTGAACCGACTTTAACTGGGTGCCACCGCAAACGTAGAAAATGTTTTCATACAATATACAACAAAAAAACAGACAAGTGGCAACGCTGAACAACTGACATACAAAATTAAAAAGAAATCCAAAAAACCTAAACAATAAAAGTAACCGGGACATCTAAGGAAAAAAAGTTGTTTGTTGTGGAAAAATGGAAAAGATAAGATTAATATCATAATTACGATATTTTGGTACTAATTTTATTGATAACTGTTCAATAATTCCAAAAAATACCGATATCTTGTAACGATATCTTGTAACTTAAACATTTTTTACTTTGTGACGAACTTTTTTACTCGGCGAAGAACAGCTGACGCTGTTGTTAAACGAGTTAAAAACAACTTCAGCTAGTTTTATATTTAGAGTCGACTTCAGCGTCAGAAGTATACTTTAACTTGTCTATGATAGACCTAAAGTCCACTCTTAAGTAAAGTCGAGTTTAATTCTCTTAAAATGTACTTTATTTTTGACTATGATTATGGGCCAATATCTTTAACTATCATGATGTAATAAGTAAGGTGAGAGCGTTTCGACAACAAACACAACAAACACAATATTTCTTGCTGACAAGAGCATAGGTTTTGTCAAAATTGAATTTGTCAAATAAAAAATAAACAAATTTTATTTTTGCATATTAACTAAAAAACGGTCATTAAATTTAAATTATTTTTGAAAAAGAACAACGGTTTAATAGTGCTTTATCCAAATTTCATTATATGAAATCTTTTATTCACATCTTCATTCATGTTTTTTGATTTAAATTTTTTTTTTTGAAAATAAAATTTATTATTTTTTCAAAATAAATTCAGTTTGACAAAACACAAGCACTTTCAAAATAGATAAATAAAAATCAGCTGTGTTGTCGATTTCACCTTACTTAGTGCATCCTGTTTAACTATTTTATCTAACTTATCATTTCCAATTTCGAAAATAGAACAATTAATAATACAAGCAGTCAATTAGTTCAATGTAATGCAGAGAGAAGTCAATTGGCTACCCAAGTAATCTAGCGTGAAGTCATTTACATTTTACTGTGTGTAAGTAATCTAGGCCGTAGTCACTTTAAACTTTTTATGTTTTGCACAGAATGTAGTTATTTGACAGACCAGAAGTAGTCTATTGGGGTGTCAATTGTCACTAAGTGTGCTTTTGTAATCGAGTTTATTATATGTAATATATGTATGAAAATGTTTAGGACCAGCATATGATAAAACAAGTAATAGAGCTATATTTGATAGTGCCGAATAGTTTAAAATAGATACAGTTTTTTTGGCTGGAAAAAATTTTATTAAAAAAAAAATATAGATTAAAAAAAAATATTGAAAAAAAATTTTTGGTGAAAAAAATAATCTGGTTAAAAAATATTTTTCCAATTTTGACCCATTGTTGGTCCGAATTACTATATTTATACGTTGTTGGAAATGTTTGAAAGGCTTTGACAAATTTATCATTAAATATCCACATTGCCAGATACACAGAGAAAACAGATTCGTGATAGCAACCGAATTTGTTGTCAATCGAATGATTCTATCTTAGTGACCAAATTTTACAGTTGTGGCTACAATATTTTGAAAGGGGTAACTAAAGTTTGGTTGCCTCAACTGAAATTCTTCTTTATCAACTGACTTTCTGATGTTAGAACAGAAAAATTCTATGTGTGCAACCGAATCATTCGATTGACAACAAATTCGGTTGCTATCACGAATCTGTTTTCTCTGTGTATAGATCAAAATCGAGGTAGTCTTGCTTTTTTGCTTATATCTCAGCTATTTCAGGGTCGATTTTCTAGATTTTAAATAGCAAATGTACCGGGACTACATCTGATATATTGACGTATGAACATGATTTCAACCTATAGACGGGCTACTGTTCGCTTTGATTAGCAATTAAAACGATACGACTTATTTAAAGGAAATAAACCATCGTTTTTAAAAGGTAAAAACGTTAAATATCTTTAGATATTTTGTCTAGTTTATCATACTTCTCAAGCATAAATCGAATCCATATACATAGTACATATATGTATACTTTATTGGATCGCAAATGGAAAATATAGAAATTACAAATGGATTGACAAACTTATTTATATGAAATAGCTAAATCGAAGAATACCTTAAAGCACAATCGTACCAAAATCAGAAGATATCTATTATTCATATAACACAGAGTGTATCTGAAAAGTACTATGTGTAAATTGGTGAGCAAAACGAAGTTCACAAATTCACATGCATGTGTGAATGTACCTAGAGAAATGAAAATAATTACATGCCAACAAGCAATTTGTAAATCCTGACGTTATTTTTTTTTTTGTTGTTGCCTTTTGTTTTACGTTCTTGGTTTTGTTTTCTACTTTGTAACGTTACCTTTAGATAAGTTTGAATTTAATTTTCAAATTAATGTTTAAAAAGGTTTTGTACGGCAAAAAGGTGATAATAATTTGATTTCAAAGAGGGCTTTCATTGCCCTTTAAAACACGTAATCGAATTAAGTTAAATTTAAAGTAAGTAGTTACGTTTTATGTTTAGCCAATTTAAATGGTTGAATGGTGTCAAAATACACAATGTAAGAACGTGTAAAGTATTACGAAGGTTGTGTGTTAAGTTAAATAACACTTTGAATATTTAAATGAGAAAATTACTTAATGCTGGCTATTTCGTAAAACCTTTTTTTGCCACTAATTTAAGAAAATTACAACATATTGTTAGGAAATGGCGGTATGTAATGGCTGCTTGCAACATTCATTATGTTTATAAATATTTGCATTTATCAACAATGTTGATAACACACTGTTATTAACATTGTTTGTAAGTATGGTAACATTAACTGTGAAACAGCTTTAAATGCTGTATGTGATCATTGTGGAAATAGAACATTCGAGTTGTTTACCGTTAGATTATTCATGAGACTTCTAGAAGATGGCACTGTATATATAAATTGTAACAGCGAGTTGTGAGTGAGTCAGTATATCGCTGGTAGAGTTAACATCAACTGTATAATTATAAGTGTGTTTATTAAAAGAGAGTGTCTATATAAACTGTTGTGTAGATTAGAATTGTTACAAATGTTTAAACTATTGGTGACTATGATTTAAAATTAAAAGTATAGGGATCATTTAAAGGAAATAAACCATTGTTTTTAAAAGGTAAACAAGTAACTATGTATATCTTTAGCTATTTTATCTAATTTATCACTTCCAATTTTTATTAAATCTCCTCATTAAACAAATTTAGAAAATAGAACAATTAATAATACAAGCAGTCAATTAGTTCAAAACCGCCTTTGCTTCAGTATTTATTTTCGGCCTTTTAATACATTTAGTCATGTAGGTCAGTCATATTTAACTATGTACTCGTACTATGGGTTTAGTTAAACGTGCTCATGCCTCAGAATCATACAATAATTTCGTGTGTCATTTTAAGAAACTCATACCTTGATTTTTGCACTATGTCGAGGGGCTCCCAGGGGGTGGTTGTTAAATCCAATAACATTCCTTAAATGAAACTTTTACTTTTCTATTTCCTGTTTCTTGTGTGGTAGCTAGCATGCACGCAATTTTGTAAATGACACCCGGTCGGCTGTTGTGTGGAATTTAATGAATGAACGAAGAAACGAACGAAGAAAGCATTGATACATTGATTAAAATATTGCCCATTCATGTCTAACTAAGTGTATTAGATTTTTCCTTCCCTTCCCTTCCATTTCTAACTGTCCAAACAGGGTCATGGATAAATTAATATTTTAATAAAGTCAGAGCGTGAATGATTTAAATTTATTTTTCAAGATTGTTATGTTTTTTGTAAAATAAATATTAAAATTATTAAATAAGGACATTTGAATTAATGTATTCGTTCAGATTTATACTTACCGTGGGTATGACACTCTTTCTCGAAATAACACTATTATGGAAATTACGCCGTTTACAAGGGGTAACTTTGCGTTTCTTTTAATTAATTTATAATTTGTTTATAAATTTATATGCTAATAACCAAAAGTCGTTTATATATTTGTATATATTTATATTATTTTTAACTGGACACTCTTTTAGTTTAGAAATTATGAACCAAAATGTATTATTTTAAATTGAGGAAAGAGAACTTTCTAGTTTTTTTTTGCTGTTAGATTATTCATGAGACTTCTAGAAGATGACGCTGTGTATATAAATAGTAACAACGAGTTGTGAGTGAGTCAGTATATCGTAGACACTGTTAGAGTTAACATCAACTGCATCTTTATCGTCTATATCAAATTTAATGTTGTAGAATTTTTTAATAGTTATGTGCAGACATTTTTAAGATGTCATATTTTTAAACCGAACAAAATTTTTTAATAGGTCTGTTCATTTACTTTCCCAGTAAATACTTGCAACGAGAGAATAAAATCAAAATTTACAAAATTACTCTCTTAAAATCTCAAAAATAGTAAAAAGTAAATGAACGCTTTTCCAGTAACAATTGTTTTATACACACAATTTTCTTACATATTTTATTCGTTTTAAAATGTATAAATACTCACATTTTCTTCAATTTTATTGACATTTTTTCACCACAAAAATAAAATTGAAAATAAATAAACAATAATACAAAACAAATGAAATATAAGCTGCTAACTATTACGAGTTCCAAATAGAACTTGTAATAGTTTGCAACGAGAGAACACTCTCTAAAATTTATACGCTCTTGAATTTTTCTCTACTTGCAAGTTTTTTGAGTTAATGAACGCTTTTCCAGTAACAATTGTTACTAACTAGTAACAACTTTTAGTTATTGAACATATCTAATATCTAATCAAAATATCAATATTCATGTCATTTCGTTTGTAACACAAACCCACAAAAGTATATATATTCAGGGTCCTTATAAAATATTATTCAAATATTCTATGTTGATCAGATATGTTTGAATCGGTCAAGATTTTTTTCAAAACTTTTTCGCAATTTTCTTTAAATATATGTATGTCAGTCCGGAACACGTGTTTTATACACCCATCCCGTTTCCTAAACATTCAGTCCTCTTAGTCTTCTTTACACCGCCCTCTGTCATAATGTCCCGTTCCTGCATATATTGAAGATAATACATTCAAATCTTCCGGAATATGGCTCTATTATACATAAATGTATCACTATAGAATAGTGATACCCTGATAAAAATAAATGTTTTTATACATAAATCGGTGTCAGTATTATATTATTGGTGGGTATAAAGATCGGTAAAGACGAATATAACAATCTTACTTGTTATACCCTACACCACCATAGTGGGGAGGGTATTATGCGTTTGTGCAGATGTTTGTAACGCCCAAAAATATTAGTCTAACACCCACCTTATAGTATACCGATCGACTTAGAATCACTTTCTGAGTCGATTAAGCACAAAATTCATGTCACCAATTTTTGTTACGATCGGTTCATAATTAGTCATAGCTCCCATATTGACCCGCTTCCGAAAATCACTTTAACGTGCATAAATCGCTTAAAAATGTTGGTAAACACACAAAATTCAACATAGTTAACTTTAATATAGACATAAATCACACGACCTAATTTCATGGTGATCGGTCCATAATTGGTCATAGCCCCCATATAACCCCACTTCCGAAAATCACTCAAAAATATAAATTATTGAAATTTTAAAAGAAAAATTTTTTTTGCTGTTTTACTTAGTGTAGGGTATTATATGGTCGGGCTTGACCGACCATACTTTCTTACTTGTTTTTTCTTTGAATCATCTGGTAAATGGGCTTTGCTGGAACATACACACACCCTTTGTTCGAAATTTTCTGTGATCATTTTCGACGGAAATATGTTATAGGAAAGAGTGTCTCAGGGCGGATCACTTGAATGATATCTGCAGTTATTTTGTTCCACCAACAGTTGGATTATATATGAATTTTCAATATAATGGGTTGTGCGAGGCGGAAATCCGCGCTATCACGGAAAGTATTAATTGGTTTAAGGCAAATTTTGGACCGATAGATGTTTACTGATAGCCGGATGGCAATCAAGGCGATAACGACCAATAAGGTTAAATCAAGAATAACATTGGATTGTAGAAGAGCAATAATCGATTATTCAACTAGTGCTGGTTACACATCATCTTATTTTGATAGGAAACACTGGTTTAAGAGCTCAGCTACTGATACATATGTTTATCAAATGGTCTGTGCAGAATCGAATGATGTAGGACATGTGAGGAAAATAACGAAATCAACGAATATTTTTCTCTGCCCGGCAGCAACTTTGACTGGAGGACCCTAAGAAACTTTGTTGATGAAACCGAGTTCCTAAACGTCTAACGAATAAGTTTTACTAACTTAACCATATCTGATACATAGATCTAACAAAGAGGGACTTAAGAATATTGAGTACGCTCCTTCAGTATCTTCAAATCAAAATAAAACACTTGTATATTTTAAATTTCATTCAATACCATTATATTTGTTTAACTCTATTTCTTTTGTTTTTTGGTTTTTGTTTATTTTAATTCAGATTCTAATGTAATGATTATAAAGTAGAAAAATATATATGTACACATTAATTAATGTAAAACGAAAATTTTTAATATGATTATGAAGTGAAATACATATGTAATTTTTTGTAAGGCTTTTTAAAGTTCATTAATTTTTGTAATAATTTTTTTTTTTTGGTTTTGTTTTTCTTTGTTAAGAAGTGACAATTTTTCGAATTGAATAATTGTATTTAAAAACTACTCTGACATTTATTTATGTTGTATAAATAAAGAATACATAAATTAAACCCAATTTTATAATAAACTAATTAACTATAATAATAATATTTAAATGAACATAAGTTTAAAAAGTGATTAACTATTAAAGGTATCAGTTCTCTTCATCAGCTGGGATGTTTATCATTAAATTATGTTAATAAGATAGCATACTTTAAGGATTGCTAAACTTCTAAAAGTAAAGTCTCAAAAATGATACTTACTAACCAAACCAGCCTTTACTAAACTTTACAATAATGGCAACTTTATAATAAAATTTTAAAATTCAACATTTTTGTATGAAAATTGTGTTATTTTAGGTTTGTCATCATCATAAAGTTTGGAATACTGGGGGGTATATTTAAATTTCAGTACAAGTTGTAGTGCTATATATTTGTTTATTTTTTTAGTTTTTACTAGAATTGATATTTGAAACTGTGTTTAATTGCGACAAATTTTAGTATTTGTTTTCAGACTAATTCATGAGATAGAAAAATAAAAATTGAACCGGGAATTTTATATTAAAAGTTGTCTAAAAAGTGATTTTATTCGGTATTTTTTTTTTATTATTTTTTTGGCACAAAAAAATCTAGAGCCAATTTTTAGATTTAAAAAATGTCATTTTTTAAAATTACGAAAAATTGGGATTTTTTAAAACGTTTTATTTTTTTAATTTTTAATTTAAACATTTTTTTGTTTGATTATTTTTTTTTTGTAAATTTGAAACTATTTTTTTTGTTGTTGTTGTAATACTTCATTCTATGCCAGTTTGTTTGTGCATATCTAAATATATATAATTCTTTTTTTTTTTTGAGTTTTTTGTTTGTTTAATTAAGACTTTAAGCTAAAAAATATGATTCAATCATTTGTAATTTTAGCCAGTGTTTGAAGATAAAAATTTCTTCCAAAACAATTTATGTATGTGACAATTAATACTCCATGTGGGTGGGTGTTTATTATTTTATATTTTACAATATATTGCAGGCCGAACCATGCATGACTTCTGTTAAGAACATGGGTGTTCCTGCCCCCAAACCACCATCCGTCTTTTGATGTTCATTCTGTAAGCAATCAAATAAGAATTAAATACAATTTATTGTAAGTAAATAGTTGTGCATTTTGCTTGAAATACTAAACTTACATCATCGTATTCACAATCGAAATAATGACTTTGACATTCCATACAACGACATCCGTCGGACATTTTACACGTTATGCCCCATTCTTTGGCCAAGTCCTTGTAGATTTCTTTTGAGGATTTGTTGCTTATTATTTCTGGTGTCTGTGAGAGTTCCTGCTGCTGCTGTTGATAATACTGTTGATGTTGCTGCTGTTCGCCACAATTTTCGTATTGCAAATTGAGCTGTGAACTTGATTGCTGATTGTCATCCCAGTTAATTTCGTTAGAGCATTCGTTACTGCATTCGTTGGTACATTCACCCGAGTTGCCATCATGATCACACATTTGACTTTGATAATCCTCATCATAGTGGGATGCTGTGGTTGAAGAGTTAAATAAAGGAAATTATTATTACTTGAGTTTCTTGCATCTTATTCTACAAATTAGTCTGTAGTCTTATTCCAACGTAGTCTTAGTCAAGACGTACTTTTATTCAAGACCTAGTCTTATTCAAGATGTTGACATATTCAAGACCTAGTCTTATTCAAGACGTAGTCTTATTCAAGACGTAGTCTTATTCAAGACGTAGTCTTATTCAAGACGTAGTCTTATTCAAGACCTAGTCTTATTCAAGACCTAGTCTTATTCAAGACCTAGTCTTATTCAAGATTAAGGATTGGGCAAAAAATCGGTTTTCGGCTAGTATTCTAAAGGATATGTTCATAGAGAACATTGAGCGGAAACTCGAAAAAAACTCAAACAAAAAAATTACTCAAAATAATCACACATACGAGTGTTGCTTTTGTTTTCACATAGTTTTGTTTACTAATACATTCTCACCACTTAGGTTTTTGACAACTGAGTTAGGTCTTTGACAGGAGAGTTTCCGCTCTATGTGTTTCTCTATGGATATGTTATTGTAAAATGTAATGAAACTAATAGATATTTTAAACCCATCCAGAAAAACTATTCCAAGATGAATATGGAATTGAGAAAAACTCCACCGCGAGAGGCAAGGTTTCGGCGGAAAAAAGGGTTTAGTTGGACTCCACTGAATATTGTATTTAATCTAAGGCATATGATTATACGAGGTTTCTAGATTCCGGTAGATTTATGTCGAGGCTGAGAGAAGTTTTAATGCAGTCACTCGGAAATAAAGAAGTAGGCTCACACCCCGTTTCAGATAAAATTCTTGCTGTCGAAACACTAGAAAGAAGGATACTGCGATATTTAAAATTGTACATGGGGATCTTAGGACATATTTATACTATAAGTAGGACCGAATACTTCATTTTCTAATATTAAGGATGGATCTAGTATTAAATTTTGAGTAGTACCAATCCTTTTTAGTATTCCTGAATGTTGCTTTGTTAGGAATTTGTTTTGATGGTGAAATTGTTTATAAATCAAAACACTCTTCGTACATTTTTAAATTGAAATTATTATTAAACTTAAAAGAAGAACTCACCATCATTACAGTAGACACTGTGATTCATTAAAGGATCATAGAAGTCATTGTTCTGATTTCTCTCGTCCTGGCCGCCCGAACACGAAGCACTGCCGTCTGTGTTGTACTGCTGACAATCTGTATTGTATTGCTGACCATCCGAACTGTATTGTTGGCAATTGCCCGAACAACTATTCTCCAGCTGTTCTCGCTCCTGATCCGACGATGAGTCTGTCATATTTTCACCGAGTAGAAATTCTTGAGAATCTATAGATTCTTTGCGATCGTCTTCGTTAACAACTGGATTTTCGAGATCGTTCAAAGGAATCGTATTGTTTGGATCGTTGATAAGATCTTCGTGTTGTTGCTGTAGTTCTGTTTGAAGTTGTAGTTGCTGCTGTTGTTGTTGTAATTGATTCGTGTTAGTTGTTTCGTTGTTGTTGTTATTATTATTATTCGTATTGAAATTTTCCCGACAATTCGGATCCGTACAGGGTAATTCGTTGAGACTTAATTGCTCTAAACAAGAGTTTAATTGATCATCATCAGCATCGTTTGCAGCTGTGGCGTTGGCTAATTGTCGTTGCTAAGTGTGTTTTGGGAAAAAAAGAGTAAAGTGGTGTGAATTACATAAAGAGAGGGGAAGCTATTTGATGAGTGTTAGCAAATTTTTAATTTACCTCTTCTAAAACACATTCGTATGTAGGGGGTGGTGTGCTGGGTATATGTTCTCCTTGTTTGGCTTGATTTTGATTTATGAACCCTGTAAGATGATGATGTTGTTGATGTTTAGAAAATGGATTATTTTATTTTTTATGTTTTTTTTTCTTGTTATTATTAATTTTGTTATTTTGTACAGCTTAATTTGTAGACATGCTTAAATTGAGTGTTTCAGAGAAATTGCAATTTGTTTATTTTATGACGTGTCGAGGATGGTGTTGGTGATGATGATGAGAATGTTGGTTGTTTGGTGTGTGTAGAGATTGAAAGTGTTTGAAATTTGAGCTTTTTCCATACAGATAAATAAATAAATAAATTACGAAATGGGGTTAAGGGTTTTTTCTTTTTGCAAATAAAATTATATATCTTTTTTTTCGTCTTCTATTTATTTTGCTGTATTGTGTTTCTATGCATTAGAATAGATAAATTGATAGAAGAGTAGATTAAGCAGCAGAAAATAAACGAAAATGAAATTTTGTGCAAATGTAAGCATTTTATTTTATTTTTTATTTTTTTGGGTTTTTTCTGTTCTCTTTTGTCTATCACACACACACTCACACAATTATTTAAAACATCAATAAAGTTTATTTGTATTTAAGAAGTTTTGTTTTTTTTGTTTTTTTATTTTAGATTTTTATTGTATTTCTTACCCATTTTCAGATTGTTGCTTTTGTTGGGCAACAATAGTTTACGTTCACTCGTATTGAGCGATACTAAACTATTGCAATCCACCGAATCTATGGTTGATGAACTGGCTCCAATGCCACCAAAAGTTTGATGATTTAATAAGGCCTCATTTACCTGAGGATCCGGTTCATGTTCTTGTGATGTACTACGGGAACTACCCATGCGAAATTTTAATTTAAATGGTGCCATTTTCTCAAATCGCCGTCTTTCTTGCTTCTTGCTTTTGTATCTTTTTTCTTTTTTTTTGGCTTGGAAATAATTTGTCTTCTGGTTTTAGGTCTTTCTTTCTTTGTACATTAAAGTCTAGATTTGTTTATTCAAAAAAAGTTTTTGTCTTTTCTTTTGGTTTCACGACTACAAAAAATTACATAGAATTTACACCAACCAAAAGGAAAAAAGGTTAAAGAAAAGATACAAAGTAAAAGACCAAAGAAAAAAGTTACACAAAAATTTAAAAGAAGGATAGTAAAATACATAAATAATATATAAATAGTAAATATAAATAGAGTGATTTTAATATTTTTTTTATGTAAATTAAGTATGTAGTAGTAAATATTTGAATGCAAAATAATTTAAGTACATAGAAATACACTCGAGCAAATAAATGTAGGCAGGTAGACAGTTCACCAAAAAAATCGAATTAATCCAAATTGTTTTAAAAGCGGGTGCATATTAGAAAATGAAAAAAATCAATAATTATAAATGAAATGCTTAAGCCCTGTTTACATTATCAAACAAGTAATATGATTGGTCATATTTTTGTGTAGCAGACTGAGTACAAATGGGATCGTTTTAACGTAATATGTAACGCAGCCATTTGACATTTACTTATAATACATATGAAACTTTGACAGTCGCACTGCCCAAAAAGGTAAAGATGAATTTAAAAATCTAAGTATGTAGCTCGATAGACCACAAAATGTTATTGTGAATTTTCCAGACTTTAAGTTGAGATTTGTAGTTTTGATACTCTCTCAAAGTCAATAATATGGAGAAAATTAAATTCGTTTTAATTGTGTTTTTTAATTTTAAGAGGTTGATATATTTTTTGTGTCTAGGGTTTTTATTCCGGTAATTCCCGGTACAAATTTCCCGGGAATTTTGCCAATTTTTCACTACCCGATTCCCGGGATTTTTAGTCGGGAATCCCGGGAATTAAAAACTGACGAAAATACATAGAAAACAAGTAAGAACTCTTTTTTTTTAACAAAAAACAGTGAAAAGTTTTTTGCATATATGTTGGCTTATTATTATTATTATTTTCGTATGAAAATTTAAAAAGAGAATTCATTATTTATAGAATTTATTTCTTATTGAATCATTCTAATTTCTTTTCTTCTTTAAATCCATAACAAAATAGCTTCAAAAATTTATTAAATGATTAAATTTTTCTTCAATTAAAATCTAGTACAAAAAGGTTTAAGACAATTTTTTCAATTAATTTTGGAAATGATTTGATTTAACAAAAATTTAATCATTCAAAGTTTGAATAAATTCTGTTATTAAATAACTTTAAAATTAATTAAGTTTAAACAAAGGCTTTGTAATGAATTAAAAAAAAATTAAATAGTATTAGGAAGCGATTTATGGAATGAAAGGCTGGCATTTTTTAATTACGGATTAAGATTTTAGTGAATTAAGCTCAAATTCGTAGATCAGATATTTAGTAATTATAACACTAAGTTTTTATATGAAATTTGACTATAATATTCCTAATTTACAGTATCATTATATATTTCGGGAATAGCCGGGTACCCGGGTACGTAGAAAAAAATTTCCCGATTCCCGGGAATCAAAAAAGTCGGGAAATTAAAAACCCTATTTGTGTCTAAAGGAATAGAGGTTTTACATTAAATTTTTTTTTTTGAAAGACATGATCAGATGCTATTTTCAATATTTAAACAAATTTCACACTTTTTTTTATCAAAAAAAAGATAAGGCAGTTTTTCTGGAAAAAGTGTTATATAACACAATCAAATTTGAATTCTCTATATACAGAAAATTTCTCGAATCTAAACTATAATTAGCTAATTTCCTGGAACTAACAGCAAATTAAACTATCAATTTTCCAGAATCCCGAAATTTTACCATTTTGACATTTACTATATGTATATAACAAATTTCCAGAAACTTGATTACATAAAGCTAATTTCTACAAGCTAAACTATTTTTAGACTTAAAAATTCGAGATTTGTTTTAATTTTTTAGCTTTTATTTTAAAACATTTGTAGAATATAAATTTATTCAAAGTATTCGCCATTGTTCCCATCTATCTGGCAACATATGGATTCCGATCCGAAAGAACTGCTCATATTTTGAGGCCATGAAAAAATCAAGGCGATTTCGGATACTCTGTTCCAAAGTGAAGCGTATCCCAAAGAGAGCGTTCTGCATCAATTGAAATAAATAGTAGTCGGACGGGGCAAGGTATGGACTATAAGGTGTGACAGAACTTCACAACCACTTCTTTCTAAATAGTTTTTAACAGGTATTGCAACATGTTTCATGTCTTGCCGCATATTCTGGGCATTTTTCGGCCAATGATCGCTTCAAACGAATCAGATTTCAGCAGTCTGGTAAGATTTCAGCAGCTCATAGTAGATAGGGCTCTTTTGGTCCCACCAAATACAGAGCATTATTTGACTTTAATATCGATTCGGCTGGTTGGCCGGGCTTCACATACAATCTCTTACGCTTTGGCTTATTGTAATGGATCCATTTTTTGTCGGAAGTTATAATTCGGTGCAAAACTGATTTTCCTTTGTAGCTTTCAAGCATCATTTCGGACATGCAAAATCGTTTTTCAAGGTCTCTCGATTTCAATTCAAAACGTTTTGAAGTTACTGCTTGATTAGCTCCAAATGATTTTGTAAGCTCTTGTTGAGTTTTACAACAATTTTCATGGAATAATGTCTCCAATTCTTGGTCTTAAAACTTTTTTTGACTGGCCTGGGTGATCTTTGTCTTCCATGTCAAAATCACCACTTTAGAACAGCATTTTCACTATAAGCTTTGGTGAGCAACGGGACTTTTTTTCAAATTAAAGAAGTAAAGCAAAACTTCTCGTAAATGGCGATTCGGTGGTAGAAAATTCGAAATTTTCGAAGCAAAAAAAACTTTGTTGTTTATACTATAATATTCAATAACTAGGTGAGAATAAATGACAGATATGTACCCTTCAAAATGACATATAAGTTATTAAAAATAAATGATACGCCTACTATTGCAAATCCCGCATTTTTAAGTCATACACCCAATATTTTAACAGAAAGTATAACTTTAAGTTAAGAAATAAATAGACCTCGTGAAAATGGGGCTTAATATGTTTTTTTTACAACCAATATAAATACAAATATCTCGCAGTATGTTATTATCACCAATACATTTCTTGTTGCGGATCATTGATCTAAATATGTTTACAATTTATATAAAAAAATTTATAATAAAAAATAAAAATTTATTATGAATAAGGGGGTAAAACTATAACTTGTAAGTTCCTGTCGGCGAAAATCAAAATTTTCTCAATTTATCAAACTTAAAATCGATTATTTTTTGACTCGTTTAAAAATGTTGCATGTTAGTATTAGCATAATTTAAGTAATTATTTCGTTTTTAATTTAATATAAATACCCCTACACTTATTTCCAAGAGTGTAAATAATATTAGATATTGTATATATTTGTATTTACTTTTTGTAGAATATTTGTAGTTTTATAGTTATAGAGTATTAATGATTAAATACAAAATAGAATTGCACATGATTTTTGAAATATAATTCAAATATAAAATTAGCATTTAGATGAGTTAATTTTTTTTTTGAAATTGGGACAATATTTATATGTTTTGTTATTGCATAATATTTACCTACATTCAAACAACCATATACATATATCACATATCCCGGCAGTTAAGCAAGTAGTCAATGTATCCTTTATAGACTGTAATACTAATGTCTGAACACTTGACCAACTCCAGTTGATATATTTTGAGTCAATTGGTTACTTTATATATCCTAGGTAATCTAAAGTGAAATCAGTTGTCGCTTAAGTGTCTCTAAGTAATCTAGAGTGTAGTCACTTTAAACATTAATTCGTACATACTGGTTTTATACAAATTGTGTTGTTGTAATTCTCATACAGTGTATTTCTTTTTGCTTAAGTATACTGAGCGTCAAGTTCATTGTTTGAACCAGCTATCAAACAGGTCTCATTATAATCTAAAAGGGTCAATTAACCCCCTGCTTAGGACTAGTCACGTAGCTACTTATGTAACCAGTTGTCACCCCTAAATTAAAGTTAAAATCACTAGTTCGGGACAGTCTCCAAGAACTGCTGGAATGTGCCTGCATATGTTTGAGTATATAAGGTTTTTTTTTGCATGTTAATGTCAATATTACTTGCAATATTTATTATAAAATTATGCGATACAAAAAAATCATTTCCATATAAATACTTTGTTTTAGTTACAATATTTAAGGTGTTTTATATTTGATACTTTTTGTAAAATGCTTTATTTGTGATTATTGTAGTTGTATTTGTTGTTTCAACTGTTATTTAAAAATAAGACATAATTTGTTCTACCAACATGCAAGTGAAATTAAATTAAATTGTTTGTTTAAAATTTTAAATTTCTTACCAAAATGAGTTATTTAGACATTAATTTGAGATCTGTAATAGAATAAAAATGAATGTTATTTAGTGTGTTTGAAAGAAATAAAATTCAAAACAGTTCTCTTAGTAGACACTTAAGGATAACTTGAGGAAATCCTTTCTTTTTGTTTTAAAGCAAACATTCATAACTCTTAAAATTTCTTTCAAATTAGTAGGGATTTTTGTAAATATTTATTTGCCAACTTAGTTTGTTTAACTCAAGTCCTAGTTTACAACTTAAACAGATTTTTTTTTTTGTTCCTGGCATGAAATTTGTTTAGGCTTTAAAATAATATTATTCGTATAAAATGTTGTAGGTACAACAAACAACAAAAATATATACAACCCAACATACAACCACTTTTAACATATGTGCTTAAGTATGAGGGGTAACGACCCTAAGGACTCTCTCATGCTGCCAAAAGCAAGCACCACTTTAAGTAGAAAATAAAACATGTCAGAGGTTTAAAAAGGATACGGATTTTTTACTTGTTGAACAATTGATAAATTAATTTTTACACACACACACAAACACACACACACACTCAGCAGATACACTTCCACAACATGATGATGATTTCATCAAGGAAATTCAAGTAGTAGTGAATGTAAAAACACTTAAATATTTAAAATGATTAATTAAATGTTTGAAGAACATTAAATTTGACTAAAGTTAAATGCTTAAAAGTGTGTGTGTTTGTGTTTTATATACACCTAGAAAAAAGCAGTTATTTAACAATATTATGGTCACTGTAATTATTTATTTGTTTATAAAATGTTACAATTACTATTCAGCAATCATATATGTATATGATTGCAGTAATTAAGTAAATGTTTGTGGAAATTATTTTTATCATATTATGGTTGCCCCAACCATATATGTATGATAATATGTCATATATTTCAGTGACCATTATAGTGTTGAATATACTGTAATCATGATTGCTGTGATCATGTAAAACTATATAATTGGAACCTCTGTATATCCGTTAACTACTAAATAGTGGAGGTTGGTAACGTCCCAATATAGGATCAGGATCGCCGTCCATCTGACCGTCCATGTAATGTCATCACGTGAGAAAGGCTGGAACGATTTGGCTGATTTTTTTTATTCGATTCGAAATTTTCAGGAGATGGTTTGTAAAGAAAAAAAATTCAAAAAAAAGTCCAGTCAACTGTAATAAAAAAGCTCCCTAAAGTATGCAGTACAAATTTTGATATTTTATTTGCAAATAAATAAGAACAGGCTGGTGTGCGTGGGTTGGAGAAACTTGAAGAACTAACATTAGTAAATGCTACCGGGCGAAGCCGGGTGGGGCTAGTTTCAAATAAAATTTGATTCTTTTTTAGGAAAAAATAAATGCATTCAAGAATTTTCAATTCATGAAGCATTCATTCAAATTTAAATTCAATTAATATTTGTTTAGTTAGTTTAGAACTTTTTTGTTGGAAACACAACAAGAATTTGTTTAAACTTTCATAATATATTATGACATTATGACAATATGACTTAATAGCAGATCGTTTGAATCCCCCAATTGATTTATTTATTTCTTTGCGGGATTGTAATTGCTAGGCTTCGACCAAACATTCGATTTCGGTAAAAAATAAGCAATTATGTTATATTGGGTGTTGGTGTTTGATTTAAAAATGCGGGATTTACAATAGATGGCGAATCTTTTGAACGCGACATATATGTCTTTATCCTTATTTAGTTATTGAACATTATAGTGTAAACAACGCTTCGAAAATGTCGAATTTAGTTTCAACAAAGCGTCATATGCGAAAAGTTTTGCTTTACTTCTTTAATTTAAAAACAAATGCGCCTGAAGCACACCGAAGCTTATGGTGAATGTGTTCCATCGGTTTCAATGTGCGAGAGATAGTTTGTGCGATTCAGAAGAGGTGATTTTGACACGCAAGACATTGGGTGCTACACAATGTACCGAACATAACATATTCGTTTGAAACGGGCATTAGCCGAAAAACGAATATGCGGCCAGACATGAGACCGTAATATTCCATCATGACAGCGCTCGGACACACTATGCAATACCTGTTAAAAACTATTTAGAATGAAGTGGTTGGGAAGTTTTGCCTCACCCGCTTTATAGTTCAGATCTTGCTCCGTCCGACTACTATTTGTTTCGATCAATGCAGAACGCTCTCTCTGGGATACGCTTTAAATTGGCTTGATTCGTTCTTGGCCTCAAAAGAAAAGCAGTTGATTTGTATCGGAATCCATAAGATGGGAAAAGCTTATAGATAACAATGGCCAATATTTTGAATAAATTTATATTGTACAAATGTCTCAAAATAAAAGTTCAAAAATTTAAAAAAATCCGCATTTTTACATCATATACCGAATAACTAATTGGGATTACCAATATCTTAAAAAAAGCTAGTGTTTTTATACCCTTCGCCATGAGTGTCATGTTATTATTCCGTTTGTAATTTCTACAAAGTATCTGGATCATTATAGATAGCGATGACGATATAGCAATGTCCGTCCGTCTGTATGTTGAAATCATCTTTCCGTAGCCCCTAAATAACTCACATACGTGATTCATACATCAATATATCGGTCGACAAAATCGACCCACAACTGGCTGAGATATAAGGAAAAAACCGGAACGACCTCGATTTTGCCCTATTTTTGATCTATATCTGGATTACTAAGTCATTAATATAGACAATGTCGATATCTAATGATAGATATTTCAAAATCCATTGCAACGATGTAAATAAGGCTATAGTAAGTTGGACCTACATTGGGTCAAAATCAAGAAAAATATTTTTTAACTTGATTTTTTTTTCATCAAAATTTTTTTTTTTTAAGAATTCATTTTCCAACATTTTATTTTTAAAAAATTAAAAAATAAATTTGGAAAAACTTTTTTAAAAAAAAAATTTGGAAAACAATTTGGTGAAGGGCATATAAGATTCGGCACAGCCGAATATAGCTCTCTTACTTGTTTTTAAATGCATTTCCAAATTTCAGAATGCATGTTAACGATATTACTTTCATCGTGCTACAAATTCTTTGTAGGGTAGTTGGTAGTATGTTGCTAATGCATTGTGCTTAATACTATGATCCAAGGTGTAAATAAGTTGTTGCTGTTGAAAAATATACTCCTGTATAGATATAAATTAATATACATATTGAAATAAATATTCATATACATAATTATGCATGCGAATACATAAATATTTAGTACATCTTCAAGTATATTTACACATTCATAAGCATGTACCCACATACATAAGGATGGTCCCCTTTTTAAGGACCCAACAAATATTGTTGATGTTTCCCAAAATGAAGTTTATGATACCATTTCTCAAAATCTTTATTTTGGCATTAGCTGAACTGGTTCATTGGAAATAAAAGCCCCTTATAAATTCTGCAAAATTATGGGAATGGGGACTTTTCATGCACAAATGAGGCAAGTTTTACGCTGGATGTATTTGCAATATTGTTGTCATAAATCGTGTTTGAACTTTGTACTTTTTAAAAGTAACATAACATCCCATTATAAATGAAGTCATAGAATCTCAGCATTTGGTGACAGATTATGTGAATAGCACTTTATGTCACTATTACTTGAAAGACTACCGTTGTGAAAAGATGAGGTCTCAAATCATTTAACACAGAGATCATGTAATGGGGCTTGCTACACACCTCTCACTCCACTTTACTCCATACAATAGGGCAGATACCAAACTGTTTATAGAAAATAAAGCTCTTTAATTTGGGATTAGAAAACAGAAACTTATTAAATGCATTATAGTTTCAAATAACGATAGTTTTTCTTTAGGAGACATCCTAATGTACATGCATCGTATATAGATTATGTTGTAAAAGAAGAAGAAAAACCATGTTTTATTCAAACTAGACAGATACACATACAATTAAATGGAATTGCAAAGAATATTATACAAAATAAAGCATATATGCCCAATTCACAATTGATGTCGTAGTGTTGTAGCGTTGTATGTCATAAATATTTTTCAAACTAATTTTTCGAAACAAAAACAAAACATTAATAAAAAAATTACGACATACAACGATACAACGCTACGACACCAATTGTGAATTGGGCAATAATTTATATAAATACATATGAATTTATGTACAAAGAAGTGTAAACATATGTTTGTATGAATGTGTATGGCTAAGGACCTCCTATATGAACCTCCCATACGTGTCATAAAATACACATTCATTGCTTTTCGTCTATCGAATTTTATGTTTATTTAAGTTATATGTTTTCTTATTTTTTTTTTTTGGTTCCTTTTGGTGGGATGAAGGTTATAAAAATTTTCCACAATAATCCGGAAAATACAAGTTAACAAAGAACAACAATACAGAAAAAAAAACGAAGCAAAACATGACATCAACGTTAACAAAGCTCAAATGAAGTAAAAAAAAAACTAAATAAAATGAAATAGAAAGAAAAATAAAATCGTATAAATATTTCAATAGTGATGAGTTTCTTTTGAAAAAAAATATCAGCTGAGCCATAAAGGATACACAAACAAATACATAGAAACTCATACACATACAGACACGCACACAATTACACTTCGTAAAAAGTAGGGAGTGTGCAGTAGTTAGTTAGCAGTGTTGCCACCGAGAAAATTATAAATTACACATGTGTCAAAATAATAATATTTTATAAGAAAATTAAAACATCTGAATGAAAAACTTAATATTTTCTACAAACTTGTGGAATATGCAAAAGCTTTAAAAACTTGCCCTGTAAAAGCTTTAAAAAGTGCCTTGAATTGTATCAAACCAAATAAATTTTAGAATGTTTTCAAATGACTTTCGATATTTCGGTTAAATTGTGCCTTTAAAGTTATGATTTTGGGGCGTGCTCAAGATTCTACTTGTGACAAAATATTTGGCAATGTGTTGCAGAAACTTGCAACACCAAGCAAGAACTACGGATTAAATTTAATTTTTAAAACAATCTAAAATTTTTAAAAATTCAACAATTACAACAAATTTTCAAATCGTTAATTCTACAATATTGAATCTTATATAACTTTCCAAAGCATACTCTAAGATAAAGATTGAAAATATCTTTTTTTTAAAATTTTTTTTAATAAATTTTATTAGTTAAAAGATGTTTAAAAAAATTGTATGGTAAACAAGTCAGAGAGCTATATTCGACTGTGCCGAATCTTATATACCCTTCACCAAAAAATTAAAATTTTTTTAATTTATTTTAAATTTTTTTTTTTAATTTTAAATTTTTTTTTTAATTTTCCAAATTTTTTTTAAATTTATTGAAAAAAAATTTATGACAAAAAAATTTGTTTGGTGAAAAAGAAATTTCTGTTAAAAAATATTTTTCCCGATTTTGACCCCGTGTAGGTCCAACTTAATATAGCCTTGTATACATCGTTGCAATGGACTTTGAAATATCCATCAGAAGAAGAATTCCTGATATATTGATGTATGAATCATGTATGTAAGTTATTTGTGGGCTACGGAATGTTGATTTCAACATACAGACGGACAGACGGACATGACTATATCGACTTCGCTATCTTTTATTATTTCCGTCATAAAATAAAAGTCATTTGAAGAATTTTATTTTGCCGTCAGAAAATAAAATTCTTTTCAGTCTATCTGATTGTGTAGTAATTTATTTGTTTAAGAATGAAAAACAACAACTATTAAATAATAGGAATCAAACAATAGCAAATTAAAATCCCACTTGTTTTTATTTTAATGACAATTTATTCTAACCTGGACTGGAAACTGAACTAAACCTGAACTCGAAACTGAACTATAACTGAATTAGAACCTGAACTAAAACCTGAACTTGATCCTGAACTAAAACCTGAACTTGTTCCTGAACTAAAACTGTACTGGAATCTGAACTAGATCCTGAACTAGAACCAGAACTAAAACTAAATAGAACTTGAACTATAACCTTATCTAAAACCTGAACTAGATCCTGAACTAAAACTGAACTAGAAACCAAACTAAACTTGAAGTCGTAAATGAACTAGAACTGAATTGGAACCGAATTGAAATAGCGAGAGATCTGCAGTCATGACATCAATATTGAGACGAAGTTATGCTTCATTAAAACAAATATATGTTCAGTTCTTCTATATGCTTCAGAGGTATGGACAATAAAATCCGTAGATGTAAGGAAACTGGAAGCTTTTGACATGTGGATTTATCGCCGTATCCTAAAAATTCCCTGGACACACTTCATACCTAATTCAACGGTTATGATAAGGATAAAACGAGAAAGAGAAACAATAAAGAGAAGAAAAACATCATACTTGGGTCATATCATGAGAAACCCGAAATATAAACTTCTTCAATCCATAATTCGAGGAAATGTTGAAGGAAGACTCTACAGAGGAAGAAAAGAAACAACATGGCTTGATAACATACACATGTGGAGTGGTATCCGAGATGTGGGAAATCTTTTGAGCAAAGCCAGAAATAGAGATTTTTTTGCAGAAATTATGACAAATATTTAAAATATTTATAAAATACAATAAAAAAAAAATGATTTAATTGTAATGGTCGCTAACATTCGGAAAGAAAAAGATTATATTGCAATGCAAGGTGCTTTACAAATTGTAATGATCTGACCAGCGGCAAGCTTTAGGTGTTAATTTACATAAAATGAGTTTTATTTTCTGACGGGAAAAATAAAACTCCTCAAATTAGTTTTTTTTTCAGTTCAACAAATTTGGTTGGAAAATAATAAAATTCTTGAAATTAATTAGTTGAAAGTTTTATAAAAACATGGGATAAATCACAATTTGGGTATTATCGGTCTCCTGTAATTACACATGAAGTGGCAACACTGAGTTATAGGGACCTTATTCGCACATTTACAAACACACCAACTCTATATCACTCTCTCTCTCTCTTTTGCTTATACTTTGTCTCAATTTGTTAAACATAAACACATACACCCATGCATGCAAACAAACAAATACCTACAAAAAGGACTCACATTTAAATACTATAGAAAACATTACAAACATTAAGAAACTGGGGAGAAGAGGGGAGAGACTCTGAAAATAAAGGATATCACCAAACACTGATATATTATATAGAATATCTTATATCGCCTTAGGACACCACACAATATTTTCTTGTATTAAACCTGAAAAGGTACATTTTATTTTATTTTATCTTTTTATTTTACTCCCATTTAAAACCATATAAATTCTTGTTATACTTTTTGTCTTTCTAAACTAAATACAATAAGGGAAAATGTACATTTAGACAGACGGACGGACAGTAAGACTGTCTTTACTAATGAACTCATATCATATCATATACTTACCTTAAAGTTTAAAAAATATTTATACATAGATAGTTAGTTATTAGTTATATTAATTGCGTTTGTGAGAAACTTTAAAATTTAGTTGAAATTCAATTGAAACACTTTTGAGATTTGTAAATTTGTTTTTATTATAATTTTTGTTTTTATATTATAAAACAATATAATTATTTATACTTGTTATTATTCATTTAATTTTTTAAACACTTTTTTACCAAATTTTCCTTTTTAACAATAAGGCTTTAGTAATAATAAAAAAATGTATTTTTCTTGTTAAATTTTTTGTTGTCTATGATTCATAATCTCCAATAACAAGTAAAACTCTAGACTGTGCTCATTATTACAGGGTTGCTTGTATTTATTATACTTTTTCCTTTTCAATATAAATCGATGTTGTTGTCCCCAACAAAAAAAAACTGAACAGAACAGAAAGCTCTCAGCTGTGCGCATTTCCCATAGAGAGTCCTTGCCAAAGTTTTAGGTTTGTTTATTTATTTGTTATACTCTTTTTCCTAGTGTTTGTGGGAAATTGTGCGAAAAAGGAATGTAAACAAATGAAACTTTTCATTTGTCAACTTTTGACAGTTGCTAGCAAGTTTTGTTTTGTTGTTGCCCTAAAGTTTTTCAAAGTTGCTCTCCGGAAATAAACTTGACTGTCTAACAGTTGTTTTTGCGCTAACAGTGAGAGTTTAGGCAAGAGCAAGCATTTGAAGGAAAGAGCACAAAACCTGCACATGACTTTTAATGAATGAAAGGACTTTTTAACCTTAAAACGTTCGGACTGTGGGTAATAATTGGCAAAAGCTTTGTTTTATGTCTAATGTAGTCGTAAAAGTTAATTTTATTAACTCTTGATGAATGAAAAGCTTATTATTAAAGTCAAAAGCATTTATGACATCAAAAAGTGTCTGTCTAATGATGATTTTTGAAGTTTATATTACAGTGGACAGATTTAGTAAATAGTTAAAATAGGTCCATAACAAAACGAAATAATTCCATTTTTTTAGTTTTTTATTTTTAATCTTCCCAAAAAATGTGATTTGACCAATAGCAAGAATTGGTAAATAAGGCATATATGATAGCCGTAGAACACAGGTACTTTTCCGATTTTTTTTACAAATTGATTTTTTGGTATTCATTTCCCAAAATTTTTAAATTTTCAAAAAAGTACCATTTGTTCTGCGGCTCCTCATATTATAAACTCACATCACTCAGAAATGAGAAAGCTGACTTTCGCTCCGAAAAATCTAATGTTAATGTTGATCTTGTCTTAGGAATATCGTTGAGCCATCAGTGGAATGAATATGACCTGGTATTTATAGACTTTGAAAATAATGCTATATGAAACTGGAAATGCTTTATGGTGTCCCCGAAAAATTTACACAGCTAATCAAAGTGCTAAACAAGAATGCAACTTGTCGTGTGTTACATGAGAGACAGCTGAGCAACAATATCATAGTAAAAACTTAAGTTAGACAAGGCTGTGTTTTATCACCTCTAGTTTTTAACTGCGTCTTCGATGCTGTGATGCAGAAGGCAACAAGCCATCATAAGAGAGGGGCTTAAATAAATAACCCAAAACAAAATCGCTCCGGATCAATTGTAACACAGATCGCCGTTTCTTTATATTCGATCAAGATATTGAAGATGTAACACATAATGTCTTCAAGTATTTCTCAACAAATGCCTCCACATGATCTTACGGAATTTCTAGCCTGTAACAATATCTAACAACCTACTTTGGATGGAGGCAAACCAGCAGCCTATTTAAATCAGAAATAAGAAAGTAGAAATGGAGTTGCATAGGTTGCACTTTCCGAAAACCAGACGATGACATTGCCAAAAAATGCATCGCCTGAAACCTGCGGGGAACCATAAGTGTTCGGATACCAGGAAGCGGCGACTAACAACAGAACTTTCGAGATTGCGGATGAAGAGAAAGGAAGTGAAGCATGGAGCCGACGATCTAGATTATTGGAACCACCTTGTTATAGCCCAATGCTCCCTCGAGGAGTGAATGAAAATCATGAAAATTGTTCAGATTTATTTAGATTCTGACGTATGTATGTCCAAAATCGGCTTCGTCCGGTAAATTTGTCTTGTATAGGCCGAATTTGGAAGCGCACTGGGTATATTTAAAGTCGGTTTCACTTATTAAAGATTGATTGTCTTCAACCAAATAGTTGCTAATTTTTATACCCATCGCCATGAGTTTGTAATTTCAACATTTTTCATTTGCGACCCCACAAAGTATATACATATATTCTGGATCGTATTAGATAGCGAAGTCGATATAGCCATGTCCGTCTGTCCGTCTGTATGTTGAAATCAACTCCGTAGCCCCCACATTATTTACATACATGATTCATACATCAATATATCGGGAATTCTTACGGCTCGGTTGTTATTTAAAATCGACAAAATCGGCCCACAAATGGCTGATATATTATATGAACACTGTTCTGTTTTTTCGGGAAATTCCTATTTCACCCCCTCTGGATCCGAGCCTGATTCTATAACTAGTTTTATTAATAAATTAAAAAAATTCAAATAAATATGTATTTGTTCTTTGTTTTTATTTGTTTTATTATTTTTGTATTGTATTTTATTCATTTTGTATCGAAATATCTAAATCGTTGTTGTTTTACATTTAAAATTATACATACGTATGGTAGTTTTCATAGTTTTCATTGTTTTTTTATATTCTTTGATTGGTTTGTTATAATTTCTTTAGTAACTTTTCGCCTAGTTTGAGTTCGAAAACATTGAAAATAAAATATGGGTCTTTAAACATTGGAACACATTAATCATCATCATCATTATCATTAAAATGAAGTCACTATTTCAGGCAGTTTGTTTTTGTGTAACCGACATTTTACCACTAAACCGTAGGTAGGGTGCAACCGACACAAAAACAAACTAAAAGGACTCTCTCTTACTCTCTCTTTAACTGTTTATAAACTTTGTAAAACAAAATCAAATTATTTTAAACAAATTCTTAGAATTCGTAGACAATTGTTGTTTGTTTACCAAGTGTATAAATAAATAGAATAGAACATGTGTGAGAAGTACGAGTAAAAATGATTCGATTCGCTAATTAAAATTAAATTAAGTATTAAATGTCGTTCGTTAGTTGCTTTAACAGTATTGGCAAGAGAATAATACAAAATGAAAAGAATAAAATATCTTTAAAAAAAGAGTCCAAATAAAGTGCCAGTTAAAATGTTTAATTTACAAAACAAAAATCCAAAAAAAAGAAAAGAAATTTAATTAAATTTTGTCGTTAAATTGAAAGATAATTTCAAGAATTAAACTTAAATAATTTGTTAACCGAGCGAGTTTTCTCTTCTTTAGCAAGATATATAAAGAAATAAAGAAAGTTTTGCTTTTGAATTTTGTTAACAAAAAATCAAAAATTAGTTTACAAAATAATTGTAGTTGATTAATTCTTTAAGCCGGTGTTAAAACATATCACGATTGTTTGGGATGTTGTGGTGGCGGTGGTGGTGCTGGCTTAAAACATTGTAACAAAAAGGCTGTATACAAGACAAAGGCCACAGATAAGGCTATCAAGGCATACATGAATATATTCAATTCTGGCTGACGGAAACGATTTTTACGCAACCATTCTAAAACCTCATCTTCAGATAAGAGATCACCTGTTAATCAAAAATAGGAAAACACAATAATTAAGATGTTTTCTCTTAGCTAAATAAGTTTTTGTTTTGTGTTTACTAACCTCTATAAATGCTAGGGAATCTTCTTCTAAAGTAGACCATAGCTGGCAGTTTGGTAACGCCCCATTTCTTGGCATAACGGGAATCGGCCATTTTAACAAATGTTATATCTAAATTATCCGTTTCACTATCAATATTTTCCAATTTCTCTAAAGCCGCTGTGGATTCTTGTTGATTGTGTTCATCTTGGATTTATATTTAATTAAAAAGCGTTTAAATTTATTTTTCATAATTTTGCTAAATAAAACTTACAGAAAAATACGGTTATGAACTCATTTTCCTCTAGCAGTTTATCCAACATTTTACGATTCACCTCTTCGATTTCGTTTTTAATTTCGAAAACATCTTGAGATGTCAGCCATGTTATGATTTTGTCGTGTTGGTGGAGATCACCATCGTATAAAACGGGAACTTGTTTTCTGAAAGATGGAAAAAATAATTACAAAATCTTATCACCAAAATTATCCCATTAAAGCCTAGAAGGTCTTTTGAAATACATTTGTTATTTTGTCTATGAACTGAATTATAAACTTTATTGCAGTTAAAGATTTGAAAGTAATATGAACAATTTCACAATATCGCTTATATCTCATCTATTTTAATGACAATTCAGAACGATTATTTTCTTACATTATCTGGGAGCTTCAAAAATTGTAGATATAAAATCAAGGTACTTGTTGGGTTTTGCTTATATCTCAGATATGTATTTATGGACTGATTTGCACACATTTTATAGATGGATAAATAAACAAATCTTTATGAACTATTTGTGTTGAATTAATCATCAAGAATCATTGGTCCATAAATGGTGATATCCGGTTTTGAAAAACTCAATTTTTGGTTCGAGTGAATCGCATTCAATATTTTAACTGTTAATTTGCTTTTTTAATTTTTTTTATTAAGTTGAAGGATATATACGATTCAGTAAAGCCAAATATAGCACCTTTACTTTGAAAATTTTTAATTTGATTATAAATATAACCCACTTACCTAAAGTATACCAATGAAGGTATATTTACAACTTCGTATTTTTTGGCAGCCTCAACACTAGCAATTTTAACGAAATCAATGCCAAACATATCTGCTTCACCATCGATCTCCTCCAATTCTTCCAAAATTTCCTCACATTCGGCACAATCTTCATCATCTATAACAAAACAACATACAAAATAATTAAATTAAAATCCTTCTTTACTTTATCCTTCAAAAAACACCAAGCAAACAGTCAACTTACAAAAGAATACCACCAATAAAGTGGATTCAGCCATTAATCTATCCAACATACGATCGTTGACCTCTTCAATTTCATCGGCCAACTCACGATTGTCATCATCGATTAGCCACTCCAATACCGATTGTTCATTTTGCAAATCACCCTCGAATAACAAGGGATTGCCATTTCTTTAAAAGAATCAAAATTGCAACATCAACTAGGAATTTAAATAAATATTTTTAAAATTAAATGAATTATTTACCTGAAATATACCAAAGCAGGGAATGTTTTTATAGAATAACGTTTTGCTAGTTGTGGATCTTGTATTTTAACCATATGTATACCAAATACATCACATTCATCATCGATCAGTTCCAGACCCTCCAATATTTGATCACAAATATTGCAATTGATTTTATCTATTTAGAAAAATTAAGGATTTTTGCTTTAATAAAAATTATTTCTTTTAATTATTATTATTTAGTTGCTTTTTATGTTTTTTTTATGGTTTATGGCCTTATTATTAGATTTATCTATTTTCGTGATGCGTTAAAGATGCGTTGGGTTAATGGCGGGCGCTAGCTGTAGTAGTAGTAGCAACAAAAAAAGCTTTTAGAAAACGTCAAAAATTAAGGTATTCGTTTCCAAACTAAATAGACGGATATTTTAGAATCAGGTTTTTATTTTGTAATTTGATTTAATTTTATAAAACATATAAAACGATTTAAGATATGAAATTATGAAAGATTTAAGTTTGAACAGTGATTTAAAAAGTGCTTATTTGTAATACAAAATTTAGCATTTTAATGTTATTTTATTAATAGTTGACATGGGGACACAAAATTCAATAACATTAAGAGCAGGACTTCACATTCAGGGAATTGGAATCAAAAAATAACTGCATTCAGTCAAAGGGAAATTCTTTTTTTTTACTGAATAGTTGAAGTAATTGATCGGTCATCTTCTAAACTTTTCGGTGGTAGTTTCTTTAAGAAAAGCTTTCATTCGATCATTTGGTACCAGATCTGTATAATAAAAGATCTCTTTAAAAAATTTACATTTTTGCAAATATCAAAATTGCCCTAGCGTAGTCGAATACACCATTGAAAGTTATTTAAAAAAATTGTATTACTTTTTCATGGTTGTCAAAAAAGTTTACCCACAAAACGCGGTAAAGTTTGGAGATAATTTTTTTTATTTTTTTTTATCCCAAAAACGAAAATAGTTTTTTTTTATAAAAATATCAACCTGGCTCGAATCTATATTTAAAATTTGCGGTAACGGAAAAAATCCGCTGTTTTACTAAAAAAAAAAAAATAAAATTTTGAGAAAATTTTGACTGAAGTTTTTATTCCAAAATGACCCGAATAATACAACATGATCGTAAATACCACAACATTTGCCATTTGCGTTGTGCTAGGGCCAAAACCTAGTTATAGCCCAAATGTATATACATAGTATGTATATTAAATGTTCATTTAGATCAGAAACGGGTTAATTTCGGTAAAAATTCGTTTTTAATCCGACCAAAAGTTGAAATAAACTTTCCGAAGGCCCTAAATATATGATCGTTTGTTTATTCCCAAATACTACTGTATTTAAGAAGCGCCTTTTTTGAAGTATGTACATGAAATAAATGCTGGGTTTCTTAGATAACGAAAGGAAATATATTTAACACGACATGAACGGACATGCTCACATTGAACAGCATATTTTGCTGAGTCTATATGAATGGTAAATTTTTCTTTTTACATAAAATTCAGAAAATTTTTTGAGAGTATATATAAATGTACAAAATATATAAATGTACAAAATTTGTATTTCAGAAATTTTAAATTATACTTTATACTAATTCTATTTCAAAATCGGAAAATACAAATTTCGCTATGTATTTAGGAATTTTCTATTTGTATTTCATGGATACATGGTTGCTGTAACTGTGGTAGAAGCTGAGAAAATCCATAGTTACGGCAACTATACTGTGTTCTTTGTAACAATATATTGTTGTCGTACACATTATGGTTCACAAAAGCATAATTATTTTTCAAACAACTAATGAATGATAAAGAGGAACACATATCATCTTATGTGCAACCATTTTAACTTACAAATAACCATTAAAAACATTTATATGTGGGGGATTTAATGTCAAGTGAACCAACTTTTGAAATCGATGTCTTCCGATCGGGATGAAATTTGCACCAAGGTTATTCCTATTGGATAGTAATTCAGATACAAATTCAACAAGATCGGTGGAGAACTCTCTGAGATAGAGGGGGTAAAAATTTGACATTTTGGCCAAGCATGTGTTTTTTCTCATCCATGTAACATATTACCTATTGTTCTTAGAAAAATGTGTCCCAAATAGTTTATATAGCTATTTCATCAATCTTTGGAAAAAAAAAATGTTGAAATTTTTTTTTCTAAAATCAAAAACTTTTTTGACACTACCATGTCGCTATATGGTTGGAAATGTTATTGATTATGAATGATTTTATGTTTCTGAAAACGTAAATCTTGAGAACTATAAAAAAAATATTGTTATTAATAATCATTACTCCATAATACGATGTTGTGGCTACAACCATATTATGGTTGAGGTGTAATCATAATATGGTTACGCTAAACAATATTATGATTGTGCTACAACCATAATATGGTTATTTAAAAAAAATTATTGTTGATATGACCATATTATTCAATAATCTGCTATCATGATTTACACAACCATTTTATGGTTGAGCTATTATTACATATGATTACTTTATGGTTAGGTAGGATCGCATTCTGATATTTTATAATGTTACACATTAGTAATATTATTGTAATATACGAAACATAGTATCATTTCACAGCAACCATAAAATCCAATCATAATATGACGCTGTTTGATTATGGTCACCACAACCATGTTTTCTCTTTGTGTGTATTTCAACTAGAAATTTCGGAAATACAATCAGAAATAGTGCACTCGAAATATTCAGTTGTAATAATTTAAAATTTTTTCTTCGATTACCAAAATAATGCCTACATTTTTTTAAATTCTGAAATGGAACTCTTTGATTTTTTCATTTTAATATGGGTCTTAGATCTTTTATGGAGAAGACCTAATTAATTTCGTTTTATATGTAGTTTCTTAATATGTTTAAAAAAAATCCGTCATTTAGGTTGGACACAATTTCAGAGATTGAAAAGAGTTAATTCGTTAGAAATAATATTAAAATAGGGGAAAATTTATTAATAGGAATTCTTCTGAATTAACTCTTTGAAATCTCTGTCGTATTGATGTATGAAAGTGCGCTGACTGACTGGCTGGTATTAATACGTATTTGTGTATGGAATTGTTAGAATATAAAACAAACAAAAGTAACTGGTTAAAATTAGAACACATATAGACAAACGACTAAAAGATTGTAAGAGAGAGGGGTAGAGAGAAGACATTAAAACCGCGTTATTAGTGTTTTTTTTTATATTTTTTTTTGTTTTTTGCATTTGTATTGTTTTTGTGGAATACCTTGA
Source organism: Calliphora vicina (assembly GCF_958450345.1). Lineage (NCBI taxonomy): Eukaryota > Metazoa > Arthropoda > Insecta > Diptera > Calliphoridae > Calliphora > Calliphora vicina. Next base: position 110,591,812 of record NC_088784.1, read on the forward strand.
CTTTCGATACGTTTTCTTTTGCGTGCAATGTAATTCTTAAGGAATTTTTTGGAGGAGGAATTGTTATAGCTGGCATCATTATTGGACATGGGTACACAATATGTTCTACAATAAGCAGGTTGTTTATGGCCCTTGCGCTCTGGTGGCACTAAATTCGTGACGATTTGGTAACGATGATGATTTTGGTACAATTTTTTTTATTGGATGATGTGTTTTTTTGGTAGTGTAATTTTGTGTTGTTTTTTTTTTTTTGATTTATTTTACATTACATTTTTTGGTTTTGGTGGGGGGAATTCATTTTGGAAATAAGGTTGTTATGAAATATGCCACAATTTAAAGAAAATTTCAATTCATTTTTTTTTAAAACTTACAGAAATAAACAGCTAAATATTGTGTTTCCTCTACCATGGTCTCCAACATCTGTCTGGTGATCAATTCAATGCGATCTTCAGTCTTTTGGGTGATGAGCCATTGCAAGACCTCCTCTTCTTCTTGTAATTCACCTAATTTGGGACAAAATTTATTTAGTTGTTAATATTTTCCATAAATATATGCGTAGAAAACCTATACCTTCAAATACATTTGGTATACCACTCTCAAAGTAGACCAGGGCAGGATAATCGTGCACGCCATAACCATCTGCTACTGAAAAGTCTTTGGTTTTCACAAACTTAATGCCATGTTTGTCACAGTCATCATCAATGTTTTCCAGTTCCTCCAACACTTTGGTACAAGTTTCACAGCCATCCGAATCTAATGAAAAAAGTTAGTTTCATTAAAAATTTAATCCTGAATTTATAATTTAACAAACGAAAACACTGAAAAACAGTAACAAAAAACACAACAGATAACCAAGCGCAACACAGAACATAAAATTAAAAACTTAAACTTAAAAAGAATGAAATAAAATTATCAAATAAAGAACCAAAATAAAAATACAGAATTTTAGTAAATGTTCTAGAGGAAGTTTAAATCATCCAAGGCGAGACGTGTTCAAATTTAATAAAAAAAACAAGGAAGAAAAATCTATTTGAGGGGTTGGTGTCAATGCTAGAAACATTAAAAATAATTTTTATCTAGGGTTCACAATCTTGGCTACTGGTAGTGGAGGAGGTGGTGGTGGAGGTAGTGAAATTGATGTTGGCTGAGCTACAAAACAACTAAAATTAAAGGTGGCTCATAATGGTGGTGTAGTAATGGGTGGTAGGTGGATTTATTTTTTTCGGGAAATTCAAAACAAAACATCATTTAACAACATCATCATCATTCGATTTTCTTTTTATGTTTCATTGTTTTATTTTATGTTCAGTACCCTCTTCATGTTGTTTAGACGTAGTGGGTGCTGATGATTCACCGGCTGCTGCCCCCTCAGCGCCTGCTTCTCCACCCTCACCTTCGGCAGCGGTGGCAGCAAAAGCAGCTGCGGCTGCCCCTGCTCCCGGATCCTGTGACTGTTGTTCTTTCTCTTTTTTTAGTCTGGCCCTTCGTGCCGCCTTTGAGTTGCAGATGTCACACTGTGTTTTGTTCCCTAGATTATTTTTCGAGTGTATGGTTGGTTGGTTGGTTGTTTTTGGGTTGTATTTGTTTATTTTTTGTTTGTTTGATAATAGATTTAAATTTGTTTTTTTTTTTTTTGAGAAATAAAATAGAATTAATTTTAAAGAAGGCTTGATTGAGCAGCTAAATTGTAACAAAAAACGTAAAGAATCTTTTTTTTTTCTTTTAGTTTTCTTGGTTAGTCACACGTTAGAAGTTGTTCTTGAAATAGTAAGTAGAGCTGATAATGAGTTTTATTTAAAATTGGTTAATTTATATAATTTATATTAATAATTTATTATTAATTGTTGATTATTTACTTTATTTCCTTTGTTGTGGTTATTAAAAATGACAGCTGTAAACTTTTTGCGCAAAAGTGTAACAATAAATAATATAAAATGTTTGCTAAAATTTACTAATGGCAAGTAACTAGTACTGTGATAGGTTGTGAGACCATTGTCGGAAAGCGTTTCTAATTTCAAAATTAGATATGAAAAGGACCTGCCACTTTAATAAGGGTCTTATATTGACGCTCTCTTACAAGTCTTTAAGCGAATGGTGAAAAATCCTTTTTTTTGTGAAACAATTTTTTGATAATACCCGATATATTGATATCATTCGAATACAAATTATTCGAAAAATCGAGAAAAAAAATTATTCGAATGAATAATTTTTTTTTTCAATTTGGAATAAAAATGTTATTCGACCAATAATTGTCGATTAATCGAATACGCGAGTAAATTAAAAAAAAAAAAATTATATAAAAAAATATTTCCAAAAAGTCAATTTCTACATTAATTTCTACTCTGAATTAACACACCAAGATCAAAACATTATGAAACATAACTTAAAAATGAAAACCTTGTGACTACTAAATACCTAGGAAAGGTTAAAGTGCCAGCAATAAAGTTATAAACATTTTCCAATTAATAATAAACAATATACATAGATATATTTTAGTCAAACGCCTTAATTTCACTGAAAACCTATACGAATTTAAAAATACTGGAATCTAAAGTCTTGCAATCAATCAGCCTTATCATGTAAGGCGTAGGCGTTTTACTACAATGACAGTTTCGTACTAGATTAATGAAACAGGTTGAATAATTTCTTTAATTTAGTACGAAACTGATGCCTTACATGATAAGGCTGAATAACTATTTCATAAAGCATTTATTTGCATCTATTAATTTTGTATTTATTTTTATTGTTAACTAACAAATTATGAAAATTTTTCTGATTTTAAATATATTTTATTAAATTATTCGAATAATCGAGTAGATTTTAAAAATTAATCGATCACTCGTATAATAAAATAAACTTTTATTCGATTAAAATAAAACTCAAACAATTGGGGACTTCGGAAAGTTTTTTTCAACATAGAGAAGGTATTTAAAGTATTAAAGTATTTATTTACATCTATGAATTTTGTATTTTTTTATTATTGACTAACAAATTATAAATTTTTTTCTGATTCTAAATATATTTTATTAAATTAATCGAATAATATTTATACGAATAATCGAGAAAATTTTAAAAATTAATCGATCACTCGAATAATAAAAAAAATATAAACTTTTTTTCGATTAAAATGAAACTCGAATAATTGACGACCCTAATGTATCATTTATTTGGGAATTTCGAAAAGTTTTTTTTCAACATACTGAAGTTTTCCGACTCCGCTATCTATAAGGACACAGAGTATATATATGTAATTTATATCCATCTCATAATCGGCAATTTTCCTGTAAACAACACGAACGTCAACGAAGTTAATAAAAATTCTTAAATATGAAATAAAAATCACAATCAATAGCTGATCAGATTACAACAGACAATGAAAGTATCATTATAATCCTTGTTCCGTACTCACTTTATGCCGATCACTGATCCGAGGGTTAGGAAAAATCCATTTCGACCAACACACGGACATTCGGACACAGTTATATTCAGCCCAATAATGAATAAAAATTCCGCGAGAGTTGTTTCCCTTCTCCCAATTTCAACACTGAATTTGAATAGAAAAAATGGGAAAAGGGAAAAAACTCCCGCGGATTTTTTATTCATTATTGGGCTGAATATAACTGTGTCCGAATGTCCGTGTGTTGGTCGAAATGGATTTTTCCTAACCCTCGGATCAGTGATCGGCATAAAGTGAGTACGGAACAAGGATTATAATGATACTTTCATTGTCTGTTGTAATCTGATCAGCTATTGATTGTGATTTTTATTTCATATTTAAGAATTTTTATTAACTTCGTTGACGTTCGTGTTGTTTACAGGAAAATTGCCGATTATGAGATGGATATAAATTACATATATATACTCTGTGTCCTTATAGATAGCGGAGTCGGAAAACTTCAGTACGTTGAAAAAAAACTTTTCGAAATTCCCAAATAAATGATACATTAGGGTCGTCAATTATTCGAGTTTCATTTTAATCGAAAAAAAGTTTATATTTTTTTTTATTATTCGAAGATCCAGTATATTTCTAAGATCCAGATTGGAAGATCCAGTATATTTCTAATTAATGGGATAACAAATTAACATTGTAGAAATTGCAAATCCTTTCTATTCATGGTAAACAATTTTCTAATCATAGATGACAATTATATAGGCAACTGAGAGAAAAAAATCTAACCCCCATATGCATAAACAGTTTATAAATTTATAAAAGATTTATAAAACAAATTTTGTATGGAAATTTTGTTTGATAAACCTTTGATAAATTTATAAACTGTTTGTGCATATGGGGGTAAGTCTGTTGTTAAAACCCTAATTCTTGAGAATGTATTTCCATTGTATTTGTGAAAAGAGAGCAATTGTGTTTAATTGTTTTCATTAAAGTTTATCTCATCTTAAATTCTATCTGTCTGATTCTCTAATTAACATTTTATATTATCCTTGCCACCAAAACGATTACAGCTTGTTAATATCATGTTTATAAACAAAATTACTTGAAACCTCTCGCTCGAGAGAAACTTACAGAAATATACAGCAATGGAACCAGACTCTTCGATTAAAGTAATAAGTTTTTCGCCTTCAAGATCTTCGATAACATCTCCACTTGGATCCTTTTGCGTGAGTAACCAAGTGAGGATTTGTTCTTCTTCGTAAAGATCTCCTGAAAATATGAAAAAATAAAAAAACATGTTTCTTATATTATATAAACTTATGCAAATTAAATAAATAAATTTCATACCGGCGTAAATGACTGGTTCCTTAGAAGTCGGCTTAAAGAATACAATGGCGGGCAAAGCAAATACACCCATTTCCTTGGCCATTTGTTTGTCGTCAATTTTAACAAAATCAATACCCGCCTTATCGGCATCATCGTCAATATGCTCCACCTCAGCCAAAACACGGGGACACTGTTTGCAATCTTCACTATCTTTAGGAGTATAAGAGAAGAGAAATAGCGAATTATAATAAAATTTGTTTTTTTTGTTTTATTTAATTTAGTGATGCCAAATTTAAATTAATAAGTGAAAGTTGAAATCAGTGGTATGCCAGGATTTGAACAGTATCCCTTAAAGTAAAGACCATGGAAAAAAAAGCAGTTAACTGATGTTTAACTATATAATGTTGCCCGTTTAAACTATATTTGCATTTTTTGTATGTTTTCTTCTCTTTTTGTTATTTATTATTGATTGGTTTTTAACTGCAGTTTAACTGATGGGCGATTGCTTCAAGTTTTTGTTTAAAGAAAGTTTAAAATAGTGTTTTGTAATCATCTTTCCTTTCTCTGTTCTATTTGTTCAGTTGGGTTAGCTGGAAGTTCATTTATTTTAAACGGGATTTAAGTTAAAAATAAACTAACTATTTAACTGGCTCCAACACAGATTAGGGCCATGAGTGTTGGTTCAAGGTTTAAAGAAGTAATAGCCCAAAGAATTAAAAGAACAATGTGAATATAAATGGGTGATTTCATGTCCAGTGAACTAACTTTTGAAATCGATATCTTCCGATTGGGATGAAATTTGCACCAAGGTTAGTCCTATTGGATAGTAACAATTCAGACACAATTTTTCAACAAGATCGGTCGAGAACTCTCTGACTTAGAGAGGGTCAAAATTTGACACATTGGCTAGTTGTTTTTTTTCTCATCCAAGTAACTTATTACCTATTGTTCTTAGCAAAATGTGTTCCAAATAGTTTAGATGGGTATTTCTTCAATCTTTCGAAAAAAATAAAATTAAAATTTTTTTTCCATAATCAAAAACTTTTTGATTTTTTTTTTTCTCAAAAGAAGACTTTTTGGTCACTTAGTGGGATGCAAGTTGGATATCTGTCAAAATAAATGTTTTGTAACTCAAAATTTACCCTTTTTTATTTATTTTTTTTCAAAAGAAAGCTTAGTTTTTCCTTTAAGACCTTTTTGATCGCTTAGTGGGATATCTGTCAAAATAAATGTTTTGTAACTCAAAATGGACCCTTTTTTATTTTTTCAAAAGAAAGCTTAGTTTTTCCTTAAGACCTTTTTGGTTGCTTAGTGGGATGAGAATGGGATATCTATCAAAATAAATATTTTGTAACTCCAGATATACAATTTTTGAAAAAAAAATCAAAAAAAGATTTTGATTGTGGAAAATAAAGTCAAAAATGTTATATTGAAAGATTGAAAAACGGACTCATTTTGAAACAAAGTAAAAAAAAGTTTTTGATTTTGAAAAAAAAGTCAAAATTTTTTTATGATTTATGGATGAGAAAAAACACATGTTTGGCCAAAATTTAAAATTTTTGTTTCTATTGAATTTTATTTGAATACCAACATTTTTAAGAAATCTGTACTCGTTAAAGTGATTTTCGGAAGAGGGCCTTATATGGACCGATTGTCACAAAATTTGGGTAGTGCAAGGTCGGCTTATATTAAGTAAGATATTTATGAGAGCTTAACTATTTCAGATAGAACAGTTGTATGGGGGTAGTAGAAGTAATGGACCGATTCTAACAAAATTCAATAGACAATTGACTCAGAAAGTAATCTTGGTATACTTTAAGGTGGGTGTTGGGACTATATTTTTGCACGTTACAAACATCCTCACTATGGTGGTTTAGTGTATAAAAGACAGGTGTTTCGTTCTTTTTTAGAGACTGAATGAGTAAAAATGTTTTTGACACCCAAAAAGCAGAAATTATATTTAAATCCTATTCTTCATTATCAAAAAATACCAAATATATTTTTGGTACTTTCTGAAAATACTAGTACTTTTCGCATAAAATATTTATATTTATATGCAGGCAACAATTTTGGGGGGAAATCAAATAAAATGTTTAAAACATTGTTGATACTTTCAGTCAAACAAATTGAGTATGCGATGGTAGGGTGCTTGCTGTAGTCGCGAAATTTGTACAACATACATTAAAATTAGCTGGTAATTTTGATAATTTTTTGTTCTGCGAATTAATTAATTTTCTATTAAAATTAACATAAAAACATAAAATTGGAGACATTAGAATGTTCAGAATGAGTGACAACCCACTTTGTTATTTTATTTTATAGAAATAAACCCAGAATCATGAAATCGGAGATACATGATCTTGAGTTAATGAAAATTTTAGTATGGCATACATATTAACCTGGTTGCGTGAAAATCCCGAAGTGAGACATTTTTTCCTGCCAATGAACTTAGAATCATACAATTAAGCCCTCATGATTCTGACAGAAGTAGAATCCATAAAAAAGGGTTTTAAATTAATAAACCTAGAAACTAGCCCAGGCGCGGATCCAGAGGGGGTGAAATAGAAAATTCCCCCCACCTCCGAAAACCGAAAAGTTTTCACATAAAAAAAGGAATAAAAAGAAAAATGTAGAACAAATTTTAATTTTTCCCTCCCACCAAATGGTTGACCTGGATCCGCGCCTGAACTAGACACATACGAAATAAAATTTAAAACTCTGTTAAAAACATTAAATGGCATCACCATTATCTTTGTTGCTTCAAACTCAGTGTGATACTTACAAAATATCACCGCTAGATAATCCGATGATTTACGTATTTTCTCAAACATTTTACGATTGACTTGTTCAATATGATCGGTCATTTCCATATTGGCCGGACTGGTTAGCCAATCCAAAACCTCTTCCTCATCATCAATATCACCATCATAGTTAATGAATTTGCCCTTGCGGAAATAGGTAATGCCGGGTGGATTACGGAAACCATATTTCTTGGCCATTAACTTGTCATGACATTTCACAATCTGTATGCCATACTCGGAGGCCTCATCATCGATCAATTCAATGTGACGCAAAACTCGTGGAGAATCGGCATCATCTTCTTTATCTAAAATGATAACAATGATACAGTTAAATTATTTATTAAAGAATTAAGAAATGTTTGCAGCTTTAATAGATTAAAAAAAGAAAGAAATTTTATGATAAGAATAGATATAGTTAAGTTTTTTTTTTAGTTCATTAATTTTTGAGCAGTTACAGTTTTTTTATTTTAGTAAAAATTAATAAAATTAACTAAGTAGTAAAATAAACTATTTGAAAATCTATTAGAAAGTAGTAGTAGAGTAGTAGTAGAATTAACGTTGTTACGATTTTAAAAAGTAGTAGAAACTTTTATTATTATTATTATTTGTCGTAAATATGTAGTAGATATGTAAAAAACTCTCTAAAAGTCTTGTGTAGTTTTGTTTGTAGTTTATTTTTTTAACTCAGTGTAAAAATTATTAAAACAAAGTTTAATTAGTTTCTTAGTTTTGTTGTTTTTGTTAGTGATTACTTACAAAATACTACCGCCAAAAAATCTTTGGAGCCAATATATTCAAACAAAGTCTCACGATCGATTAACTCAATACTTTCATCGGCTTTTTGTTCCAATATCCATTTGAATACCTCATTTTCATCTTCCATATTACCTAAATTTATTGTTAATGTAAAAATAAAAATATTTTATTAATAAATGTTTTGAAGATTTGTTTGTAAAAAATTAAAGAAGTTTTGTTTTTAATTTTCGTGACATACCTTTAGTACTGCAGTGTTTCAAATCAATCAAAATCTTTTACCAAAATTACACCCTATATTAGTTGGAAAAGTTTTAAATAAAATTATATGAGGTTCAGGCATGTTACAGAGTTGTATTTCCAAATTTTAAGGGTTCTCAAATGTTTTCCAAAATTAATCTAAGTGATGTTTTCTTTTGTTCTCTTCTAAAAATATTTTATTTTTCTTTAGTGAAAATGTGAAATTGTTTGCATTCAGGTGTCTAAGGTTTTGAAATGGATTTCCCCTTGGAGTTGTGTCAGTTTTTTTTTAAAAAATTTGATTAAATATTAAATTTCGGATTTAGTTGTAATGGAATCAAAATCTACACTAAATTATCTTTCTAATAAAGTAAAAAATTGGTAAAAAATTCCCCCTATAATTCTTTGTCCGAAGCCATACACACAGCCTCAAAAGTAAGTACACACCACAAATTATTTGATTTTTTTTTTAAAAAATTAAAATCCTAAAATCTGTCCATTGATTAAAATTTAAAAGTTTCGGTTTGTTGGAGATTAGGCTGAATAATAAAAGAAAAATGATTTAAGTCGGACTATAACGAATTTCATGATTTTAAAAAAATCAAAAAAATCACTGGTGTCTACTCACTTTTGAGGATGTGTGTATGTAAAGCAAAATGCAAGAACAAAATTTATTTGTTTTTGGAAAATGTACAATACAAGACTATTTTGAATTTTTGTCTAACTACGCAGAAAAAACTATATTTCAATTCAAACATTTATCACATACTGAACTGGTTTCAACTATTTCATAATTGAATCGAGTATTCATGTGCTCAAAAACTAAATTTTCTGATATTTTCTATTGAATTTTGAGTTTTGAATTTTTCTGTGTAGGATAACCTTTTCACATTCCAGTTGCAACAAAATCAGGAAAATTTTTTATACCATTTTCAAAACTAATTTTAAAAAAATGATTTAATTTTGTTAAACGAATTCTAAAAATTTAAGAAATAATCTTTTAAATTTTATTGAGTATATATACGATAATAAAAGCCAAATAAAACTGGGTCAAGGTCTCTTATAATTTTGATGTAACTGCGGTTTGAACTTTAAGCATTCGAATTTTTGGCAATAATTTGATCAATATATGATTATTTGATACAGTTGCTCAGTTTTAATAAAACAAATTGAAGATACTGTTACTTAATCCATAGTAAAGATGTGATGAAGATTTTACTGAAATCGGGAAAAGCTAATCCTTTAAAAACCTGGGTCACATTTAAATTTTTTGAAAATTTCTGTATATTTATTAGCGAATTTTGATGAAATATCAGAGAAATATTTTTTAATGATTGGAAATTAAACTTCAGTCATTATTAATCCGTTGATGTACTTAAACTCGAAATTAGTCCAAATTTTCAAAATTAAAATTTTTTTTTTTTAATTTAATTTTTTAAATTTTTTTAATTTATCAGTGAAAAAATTGTCTTAAAATTTTTTTTTTGTGAAAAAAAGACTCGGATTAAAAAATATTATTTCCCGATTTTGACCCATTGTAGGTCCGACTTACTATATACGTTGTTGCAAAGGCCTTTGAAATATCTATCATTAGATATCCACATTTTCACATTAGTGACTTAGTAATCCAGATATAGATCAAAAATAGGTCATAAAATTGTCCTGGATTTTTTCTTATATCTCAGCCATTTGTGGGCCGATTTTCTTGATTTTAAATATCAACCAAACCGGGTGTGTAGGGTATATATTGATGTATGAATCATGTATGTAAGTTATTTGGGGGCTACGGAAAGTTGATTTCGACATACAGACTGACATGGCTATATCGACTCAGTTAGCTATAAGGATCCAGAATATATATACTTTGTGGGGTCGAAAATGAAATTATAAATGTAATGACAAACTTGCCACTCGTGTTGAAGGGTACAAGAAATTAAATTTTGACGTATTTTTCATAAATATTTCTTGATAATAGCATTGTATTACGATATTAAAATTAACTTTGAGTTGTTCATTATTTTGATTTATTTCAATTTGTTTATTTACGTCATAATTACCTTTTATTCAAACAGAATCAAAATTCGTGACAGGCCTGACTATTTCAGTTTTTGTTGTCATTATTTCGTTGGATATTTTGGCAAAATCTCAGGTTTTATTTTTTTTAATTTCTATATTTCTCCACAACATATTTGTGTGCTTGTGTCTTGGAAGGTGTGGGCGCATTTTGTTTTTTTTATATACATTTTACCATTAACCTGTTCAATTTTTCTTCAGGGTCCAGTATATTTGTTGCTATATTTATTGTGCTATAAACTCCATAAAATTTATTTGCTTGTTTTTTGTGTTTTAACATTTTTTTTTTTAGATTTTAAAATCTTATTTTATTTTCCATTTATTAAAATCAAACCAACAATAAAAATACCTTTATATCAAAAATGTATGAATAAATATGTTTTTTTTTGGTTCTTTTTAAATAAACAAAAGAAAGCAAAATTATATTTTATATGAAATTTTAAAATTACTTTTAATTTTTACAATGTGTGTGGTTTTCAACCAACAAATTAAATAAACAATATTGTTTGTTTAAACATAAATTTAAGAAATTATTACCTTACCACATGAAATGTTTATGATTTCAGTAAAAAAAATTGAGACTTTTATATTCGGCAGTACCGAATCTTTAGATACACTTCATCATTTTTAAAAAAAAAGTATTTGTTTTAGGAAACTATTTAACCCGATTTTATCGGTTAATATCGCCGGAATATTATTATGCGTTAAATTAATTTTTAATATCTTTGAGATAGACTAATTTTATCCATTATTCATATTGTCTATGTGCAGAGATATACAGTTGTAATTTTAGCATGAATATGAATGGTAGCGTATAAGTAATATTTATCATTCGTAACAAGTATACTCATGAATAATCGGGTGGCCCTTACTTTCTAAAATTCTCCATCATCTAAAATAAATTTTAGCAAAATCGGATAATTGTTAGAGGTACACATTTTATTGAAGTTTCGTGTTTTGCCATATTTTCAAAAAAAAAAAATTCAAAAATTAATTGTTGATAAGGAAATTCAATTAAAAATAGTTTATGTATTTCAATTATCCATAGATGTTTAAATATAAACATTTTCTGACATCAGTACCCATTATAACTTGATACCAAAAATGCTCGTATCTCAAATCCCAAACCAATTTAAATTTTTTCTTAAACGAAATTTCAAAAAATCTAAAATATTTGTCTCGATTTTAATAAATGATAAATGAGGATTAAGAATTTAAATTTTAGCGTGGGACAGATTTGAAATTGGCGGAATTCTAAGAAATTTGTTAAAAGTATTTCTTAAAAACACATTTCATAGCCTATTTTCTAATAATTAATTTCATATTTTGTTATAGATTGCTAATTTACGATTTTGTAGTTTTAAATTTCTAGGACATTGTTAACCCTATTATATATTTGTTAATATAAATTAACAACAAAACATAATTATTAAAAAAACTAATTTCTACACTAAGAACCAAAAATTTTAATATTAAAAAATGTCGCGCTTTAAAGGGTTAATTTTTGCAAAAATCAATATAAATACTAATACGCATTAGTAAAAAGTAGCTTTGGAATCTAATTTGGTCATAGTTTTACGATATTTATAATTTGTGACCAAAATCTAAATTTACTGCAAATTCGCCAATTTAAAATCAATCCCCACGCTAACCTATGAATGGTACAACTGTTAACATTTTAATTTTTTGTTATCATTTATCAGTATTGAAAACTATTTCTATAATTTTTGTAATTTTGAGTTATGCATGAAAAGTTATTGGTATCAAGTTATAATGAGTTAATGATTTTTATATTTAAACAATTTTTAATTGACATTTTTTTTATTTATTTTTAATAATACTAGGATGGGTAAATTTGTTTGTAATCTACGAAAAATGCTAAGAAAGTATGGGTCTAAAATCTAAACCTAGCTCCCGCTGAGAGACTTCAAAAAACACGTTTAAGAAATTTCACTGTCCAACAAATTGAGACTTTTTGATTGGAACAGAATAGGGCATGCTGAGTAGACCAGCTGAATTTAGCTGGTCTGAATATTTTTTTTTACAGTGGGTGAAAGTTTTAATTTTTTGAACGAAGGGTGCATTATACTAACTGAAAAAAATGTTGTAAGTTAATGTCTGAGAGATTCTTATTGTCAGAGTTATATCGTGGAATTTTATGGGGATCAGTTTTGTGGAAGATCTTAACCCCTCTTTAGGGGAGATAGAGGGCTAGCAACTTTGATATCTTTGATGAATCTTTCTTAGAATTTTGTGTAGATTACGTTTTTGCTATACGCCTGTCACATTTTTTCATGCCCGAACAAATTGACCAACCCTAGTATATACATTAAGGTGGACCCTCAATGTATGGGGAAATTGAAAACTCAGCTGTTTCAAAAACGAAGGGCAGTTTTGTGTTTGGTTAGGTTAAAAAAAATAAGAAAAGTTTAAGTAATATGCATATAAGTTTTTAATTTCTACATTTTTCGTTTGCGACCGATATATATTCTGGATCGTTATAGATAGCGGAATCGATATATTCGGTCTGTATTTTGAAATTAACTTTTCGTAGCGGATATATTGATGTATCAATATATCCGCTACAGACTCGAAATCGGTTTAAAATCGAGATATAATCCAGGACAACTTCGATTGTTGACTTATTTTTGATCTATATCTGGATTACTAAGTCGTCAACATAAGCAATATTGATACTTAATGATAGATATTTCAAAGACCTTTGTAACGACGTATATAACGTCATAGTAAGTCGGATTTACAATTGGTTAAAATCGAGACAAATATTTTTTAACCCGATTTTTTTTACTAAAATTAAAAAAAAAATTAAAAACTTTTTTATTACAAAATTTTTTTCAGAAGAAAATTTTTTTTAAAAAAAAATTTTAATTTAAAATTGAAAAAAAAATATTTGAATTTCGAAATATTTTTTCATAAGAAAACTTTTTTTTTAAAAAAAATTTTGAAATGAAAATTGAGAAAAAAATATTTGAAATTTTTATTTTAAAGTATCATTTGGTGAAGGGTTTATAAGATTCGACACAGCCGAATATAGCTCTTTTACTTGTTTTTTTTAAATTTTGTAACATGACCGAATACACGATACTTAAAATAATATGTTCAATCTGTTTTTGAAAACTGATTTTTGGCTCTCAGTTTGGTTCTTAGATGACGAAGAATATTGGAGGGTGATAAATATTATGCCACAGGATCTAAAACCATTGACCCAAGTTTAACTACTCTTGAGTAAACTATTCTTAACTAAATTATAATCATATTTATTTCTAGTTATGTCCCATTAGAATTTTTAGTGCGAGTAGTTGTGAATATAAATATTATAATATTGAAAAACCATTACCAAGCTCCTTTTATGTAATGGAGGAGGTAAGGAGTATACATATATTAAAGGATTTTTAATCTATGATGGATCTATATTACCAAAATTGTTTGTGGGTTGTTTTTAATTAATTGACGTAAAATAATCGAAAAGTATGGAAATTTCCATATGACATAAAAGGGAATTATGGAGACAATAATGGGGATGTTGAATAATACACTGGGAATAATAATGTGAATAATTATTCATCTGTTTTCATTTTATGTATAACATATTAGACATAAAATAGTTGTGCTTTATGACAATTCTTTTAATTTATAAAAAAAAATTATTTAAAAAATGTTTAACTTTTATTTAGATTTAAATTTAACATGACTTTATTCTTTTGACAATTCTAGTGTTTTATAAAAATTTATTATTTATAGTGTTTAGATTTAATTTAAATTCCAAAAATAACCAAAATATTTTAATTAAATTGAATAAATGTCTTACAAATATACATAAGTATTTATGTAGTTACAAAATAAAAGCCTTAAAGGCTTTTTTACACTCAAAGAAATTGTTTTAACAATTACTACAAATTGTACAATATGTTACTTATATAAAGAGGATTTCCTACTTACATAAATAGTTATTATTAATAAACTTTGAGTGTATTACAAATGTTTTTTTTATTATTATTTATTTTATATTTATATAAAATTTAAATTCGATATTTTAAATACCGATAACAATTATTAAGTACAATTTTACGAAAATTTAAAAAAAAATATATATAAAAATGAATAATTTTATTTAAATTGAACTTGTTTCTCTTCTCTGTTTAAAGTAACATAACGATTTTATGTAATATAGAAAATCATTTGTTTATGTTACGTTGAAACCAAGTTACATTAAATAAAATTATTACATTTTTATTTTAATTTAAATTTTTTATTATAAATAAAGAAATAATTTGAAATAATTACAGTCCATTTGCAAGTGAAAATAACATTCTTTCACCACAAAAGAACCTTTAACAAATAAAATATTTATAGAATTTTCTATTAACAAAAATTATTTTAAAAAGTAAATTAACAAAATATAAAAACATTAACCAACCAAAGTTGTGTTTAACCAAACAAAAAGTATTGAAATAAAAAAAAATTAATAAAATAAAATATATGTATAAGTATATGCACGTTTTAAGCGAGTTTTAACGAGATTTAGAGTTGAGTTTTAAAACAGTTTCAAATATTTATTTGTAAAGTATAAAATAGTATGTAAATATTTAGTAGGTAGTATGAAATAGTAGTAAGTAATTAAGTAGTATTTAGTTACTGTAGTAAAAAGTATTAAAAAATAGTGTAAAGTTTTTATATCAAAAATAGTTTTTTTTTTTTTTAAAAAGTATTAACAATTAACTGCTTTAAGATTTGAACAACATTAACGTTTTTACGATTTGAATTTTCAATTAGCAGAGGAGTAGAAGTAGTAGTGATAGTACAATTTAGTTCAACAATAAATAGTAAGTAGTATGGCAAACGAAATGCATACAGAAATAGATTTACTACTAGAAATTGAATTGAGTTGCTTGACTAGGTATTTTTTAGTATAAAGAGATTTAATTCTTTTTTCTAAGTTAGTGGTGAGTTGTGTTGGTTGTTGAGCTTATTTCTGCCGGTGTAAAGAACAATCCAAAATAAAGAAAGCCTGGGTTGCTTTATGGTGGATGTAACGTAATGGTTGCAATTTTTGGTAACGAAAAAAACTCTTGCTTGCAATTAATAGTATTTATCTGATTGTTTTTTGTTTTTAATTTGATTTGGTTTTGAATTGAATTGGAAGTAAATCTGTATGTGTATATGTGTGAAGGTGTTAATGTAAGAATTATATAAATTTAGCGTGCGTGTAAATTTAGAATTTATTTCATTTTTAGTCAATCGAATTTCCTTACTCCTACAGCGTGATATCCTGAAAAATGAGGTCATATAAATGTTTTAGTCGATTGTGCAAATAATTTATGCCTATAAAAAAAGAGAAAAAAAAGAGAAGAAAAAAAGAAACACAATAGAAGAAAAGACAAAACTCAAGGAAACAAAAATCTAAGAATTTTTTCTAATTTTTTTCTATACTTTTTATTTATTTTTTTCTTAAATTGCTTGTAAGAGCATTTTGAAAAATTAAGCTCAAGAAAAATCTACCAGACAAGAAATTTGGCAAAATCAAACGTACCGGTTTTGACATTCAATTTGTCTTCGTTTTTAGCAAGAGTCTTTTTCGAGTTGGTGGCAGATTTCGTGGCGGGCTTAATGGTGGGTAGTTTTTCAGGTTTGGCAGCTTGTTTGTTGCTGGACTTGTGTTTGGCATAGGATACCTTAACCAAAGGCTCTTCAATGTCGTCATCATCATCATCGTCGTCATCATCATCCTCATCATCTTCATCGGAGTCGACTACTATGGGTTTCTTGCTGGTTTTTGTGAATGATTTTTTGGATTTTTGGCCTTTGGTTTTGCTGGCGCTGGAGCTTTTGGGGGTTGGGATGGGTGTGGAATCGACGGTGCCGAATTGAAAGTTGCCAGTCTGTTTTTTGCCTCCTTCGGCAGCTGTGTGTCCGATTCTTTGAGCAGTCATTTTAGGAACTTTCGTTGACTTTTCCAATTTTGTTGGACAGCATTGGAATGGTTTATAGTTATCGGGCGCGAAATTGTTACCACGCTTGGCTGAACGGCCTTCGTGACCCAATCCAACATAGAAACATTCGTCATCTGTTTACAAATTAAACAAAAACATTTTGTCAGATTCATTCAATTTAGTTTTAAAAAATTGTTTTATTTTTAAATTTTTTGTTGTTTTCATACAAAAATATATCATTTTGCTATTTTTTTTTGTTCTTAGCCAATTTATTTTAATAACAATTTTGCTTTGCTTTCCATATATATAGACAGTGAAAAAAGTTAGTAAATTAATTTCAACATTTAAATTTTTTCTTTAATAGAAAAAGAAAAAAAAACAAAAGTATTATTTATTGCATTTACAAAGTTTATAATTGTTGTAGTCTATTTTCTATTTTTGTTGTTGATATTATTAAAAAAGCGTGCTTTTCTTTTGTTTTCTTTAAAAAACAAACAAAAATTATAATAAAATTTATGCAAAATAACGAATTAAACAATAAAATTTCTTAAGAAAAAGAAAGAAAAAAATAATATTATAGAACAAGAAATTATTTAAACAAAAACTAATAACTGACAAAATGCTTTTGTTGCTGACATTGAATATTTTTTTTTTTTACTTTTTGTTTCTCGGTTTTAAACTTAAAAGAATTAACTAAAAAATAATTTGTTACAATTCAATTCCATTGTGGTTGTTATTATTTACAATCAATACAAGTCAATAAAGTGTGTGTGATTTTTATTTTTCTACTATTTTTTTTTTAAATTTAAAAATATATATTTTTAGCAATGTCTATAAAAATACCTAAAATTACAAATTGTTTACACTCGTAATGGATTTTTTGTTTGTTTGTATTTTAAATAAAATTGTTTAATAATAATTTTTATAAAAAAAAACAAGAATTGTCATAAGCAAAGTTTTGATTTAATTTTTGGTTAAAAAGTAATTAATTAATTATAATTTAAATAAAGTTTTCAAGTTTATTTTTTATTTTTTAAACAAAACATTGTGTCAGCTATGTTTTTCTGAATTTATAAATATATTTTTTAGTTTGGTTTTTTTATTACTATTAATTTCTAAAGAAATTTGAGAAATTTTAAGAAATATATTTTACAAATAAGTGCATTTAATTGAAAGTATAGAAAGTGAGATTTTAATAAAGTTTTCATACATGCATTTCAATAAATATTTATAATAACGGGCTGAGGGTTGGATGTTTTTATTTTTTTAAGTAAATAGTTGAGCACAGTGTTTTTTTCTATCGATTCTCAGCGTAATTTTGTTTCTAGCGTGTTAAAACTGAGTTGTTTTATAAGTTTAAAGTACAGAAGTTTTCAGAAGATCAGTCGATATCAAAATTTATCCTTTAATTTAGTATAATTTTCTGTCTCAAACGCCACTGTTTCCATTTTGTGTTACCCAGAGAGGACAAAAACCTAAGTCTGCTGCAGCTTAACATATACATCTACAAAATGTAAGTTAATCCGGAATGAAAAGGTTGGTGCGATCGTACTTTTTTTGATACTATGTATTTTATATTCTAAAAAATATGTACATCTTGTTTTTATGCAAATATTTACACATTCCTATACCCTCAGCATACTGTATTGTATAACAGTTTACAGTATAACTATAATACACAAATTTATTTAAGTGTATAACAGTTTTTATAATGAAAACATTGTATATAACAGTTTTATCTGTACACATTTTATGTATAACTGCTTTTTTCATAGAAAATTTTGTGTAAAACCGTTTGTTTCTGTAGATAATTTTATGTATAACTATTTTTCTATAGAAAACTTTGATTATAACAATTTTTTCTAAAGAAAGCTTTGCGTATAAAAGTCTATTCTAAAGAAAACTTTGCGTATAACAGTTTTTGCTGTAGAGAATTTAGTGTATAACAGTTTTTCTATAGAAAACTTTGATTATAACAGTTTTTTTCTAAAGAAAACTTTGTGTATAACAGTTTTTTTTATAAAAATTTAGTGTATAACTGCTTTTTTCATAGAAAATTTTGTGTATAACTGTTTTTGCTATAGAAAATTTAATGTATAACAGTTTTTCTATAGAAAACTTTGATTATAACCGTTTTTTTCTAAAGAAAACTTTTTTTATATAAAAATTTTGTGTATAACTGCTTTCTACATAGAAAATTTTGTGTATAACAGTTTGTTTCTATTGACAATTTTGTATATAACAGTATTTGCTATAGAAAATTTAGTGTAGAACAGTTTTTGCGATAGAAAATTTAGTGTATAACAGTTTATCAACGGAAAACTTTGATTATAACAGTTTTTTCTGAAGAAAACTTTGTGTACAACAGTTTTTTCTATAAAAATGTTGTGTATAACAGTTTGTTTCTATAGATACATTTTGTGTATAACACTTTTTGCTATAGGAAATATAGTGTATAACAGTTTTTCTATAGAAAACTTTGATTATAACAGTTTTTTCTACAGAAAACTTTGATTATAACAGTTTTTCTACAGAAAACATTGTGTATAACAGTCTATTCTAAAGAAAATGTTGTGTATAATAGTTTGTTTCTATAGATTATTTTTGTGTATAACAGTTTTGGCTAAAATATGTTGTGTATAATAGTTTTTTCTACAGTATATCTCTAGTATAACAGATTTTCTGTACAAAATTCAATTTTAAAAATTGTGTATGACAGTTTTTTGCCGTGTTACTGTCGCAAATGTTCTTAATAAAATGATCAATTCAGTTTTTAATTAAATAATATCATAGCATAGAGATATAGAGCGGAAACTCTTTTATCAAAGACCTAACTCAGTTCTCAGAAACCTAAGTGGTGAGAATGTATTAGTAGAAAGAACTATGTGAAAACAAAAACAACACTCGTATGTGTGATTATTTTGAGTATTTTTTTTGTTTGAGTTTTTTTCTAGTTTCCGCTCTATGTTTCTCTATGTATCATAGGATCTACAGAATTGAAAATTAAAAAAATTTTGAGATCAATTTCTTGGTTCATATAAGGTCCCTAAAATGTATCGCTTCCATAAATCTCAGCCTTTATGGTAACAAAGGAAATGTTGTGAAACACTAACATGGACCGCTGAAGACAACAATGATGTATTCGTGATCGCTAATCAAATCATATGTGACCTTCTCAATAACGGCAGTTTTCTTTTCCAAGATCAACCATTCCAAACCCTCATTCATGAGATTGCCTTCGTACAATGCGGGGATCTTATTCTCGAAATAGATCAATGTGCGCAAGTAATCCAAGACATATTCTATAGTATATGAGATTGACTGCAAATTTCGATGCGTAGGACTGACTATTTTAGAATTGAAGATGGTTTATATCTCCTTGACTACTTCAGCTTTATTTTGTACATAAAAGACGTATCATTAACCAGCATCAATGAATTTTTTAATGGGGAATGCTATGAATTCTCATTCTCATTCAAAAGATCGCTATTGTACATGGCAGGGATCTTGTTATCGTTTAAGCCTGGTAATCTTTAATCTCAGATTCCTTTCTGACAACCCTTTATAATTTTATATTCAATATGTGTAACTCAAATATTACTATGGGTATTTCTAAACTTTGACACCAAACGAATCACAATTATAACTTAATAGTCCCATGATATTCTAATGACAATTTACCAAATAAAAAAGTAATGTGGATCAGCGTAAAGTTGGTTGCAAATATAACAAGATTTACTTAATTAAAAACTAGAACTGTCTTCCTGATTTACTTTGATTTCTGTTTTTAATTGTAAGCTAAAAACACTGTGCTCAAATATGTGGACTTTTCAGGTTTCCATAGGTGGGTGTGTGCTAGGAAAAGCTATAACTTTCTAAAATATCAAATAATGAAACTAGATAAGAGTTAAAAGTAATAATATATTTATAAAAAAATCATGTATACCTAAAAGATACGTTTAATAAGTATGAAGTTTGTTTAGAGTAAAAATTTCCAAATAAATTGAGTTTCAGTCTTTTTGTTTTTGAGAAAGAAGTTAATAACAATAATAATAAGAAGAAATGCAGAAGATTTGCAGAGCGTTCGTTTTAAAAGTAGAATTTAACGTGGTAATAAAGTCTCTCGTTGTAAAATGCTATAAAAATTAGAGCCAAGAAATCAATGCCATTATTTTTGGTAGACAATGATTTAAAATTTTTAAAGCTCCAAATATTAACTTTTTCATAATCTCAACTGTAATTACAAAAAATATTTTATTTAAAATTACTCCAATTTATATGGGAGGGGAAAGGACGAGGAGTTGTAATAGTAGACATAAACTATAAAACAATATGCCAGGGAATGTTTAATTAGACCTTTGAAATAATTTAATCACTTTTGGGACAAAGACATCAAAAATAAAAGCACACCATGTTTTCAAAGAAATAAGTCTGGGCAGCAAAATAAATTCCCTTAAGGAATTAACATTTTGTGTGCTGTAGACATCCTTAAAGACATGGTGTGATTGCTGATGCTGCTAGAACAGGTTGTTAAAGAATTAAAAGTTCACATATATATAGTTGTTTGTGGGTTAAATTGGTTAATGGTAAATTTTTTGTTTTTCTTTTTTGGTTAACAAGGTGTAAAATTGAGTTTTTTTTAAAAAAAGCTTACTCTTTTGATTGATCAACCACTGCAGTACACGATTTTCATTTCTGAGATTACCTGTAATTATACACAAGAGAATAGGATTTCCATTAGATTTTGAAGTTTGTTGAAAATAAATTTAATGCTGTACTCACCGTCATACATGATGGGAACGCCTGTCTCGTAGTATACCAAGGCGGGGAAGGCGAAAATGCCAATTTCATGGGCCAACTTAACATCATTCGATTTGACAAATTGTATGCCATGCTTATCGGTGTCATCATCGATATTTTCCAATTCTTCCAAAATACCAGCACAAGACACACATTTGTCATCATCTGAAATGATAAGCAGTAGCTTTAGTACCCATTACTGTTTTTAGTCATAAGTGTTAAACTTACAGAAGAATACAGCCAAATGTTCGACATCATTGATAAGAACTTGCAAAGTTTTGCGATCTACAGATTCAATAACATCAGCAGTGGATTCGTACAATTCAATTACCCATTCCAAGATTTCTTCTTCCTTCATTAGATCGCCTAAAACCAAAACAAGATAATATTTCAAAATGAATTTAGTTAACTCTCAGTTTTCTGAAACATTTTCCTCTTACCAGTGTAAATAGTTCTGAATTTGTTTCTGTAGAAAGCCAATGCTGGCAAACCGGGCAAATCGTATTCCTTTTCGACATCATCGTCTGAGGTCTTGACAAAATCAATGTTTTTCTCTTCGCATTCATCATCGATATTTTCCAATTCATTCAAGATCTTCAACGATTTCTTGTCATCTTCATCATCTGAAAATATTACAAGGAAAATGATTTTTCCGTTCTTTAAAAATCCATTTGACACCTACAGAAAAATACTACGACATGTTCATTTTCAGCCAAAATCTTGTCCAACATCTTAACATTGACATCCTCAATTTTGCCGGGAATTTCTAGAGTTTCCTCATCGGTAATCCAAGAGAGAACTTCATCTTCGTCTTCCAAATCACCGGTGAAATGCAAAGGATCGCGATTTCTGAAGAACACTATTTGGGGATACGACTTAATGTTGAGTTTCTTGGCAATGCCGGTGTCTTCAGTTGTGACAAAAATAATGCCAGTCTCATCCAATTCATCGTCGATGGTCTCCAAAGCATTCAAAGTCTTGTCGCACTTCTCGCCTGGTTCACAGGGACCGCTGAAGAACACAACAACGTATTCGTGATCGTTAACCAAATTGGTTAGGATTTCATCGGTAACCTCCTCAATGGTGGCGGTTTTCTTTTGCAAGATCAACCACTCCAAAACCTCATCCTCATTCATGAGGTCGCCTTCGTACAAAGCGGGGATCTTATTTTCGAAATAGATCAAAGCGGGCAAATGATCCAAGCCATATTCCTTAGCTTCGGCAGCGTTATCAATGCGTACAATGACAATACCTTCCTTTTCCAATTCGTCGTCGATATTTTCCAATTCATTCAAGATGCGAATGTCTTGTTTATCATCCTTGTCATCTAAATGAGAGAGAGTGAGATAAACAGGAATTTATTGAAAATTCCTTGCCATCGAATTTTTAAGAGAAAACTTACAGAATATAACAGCCAAATGTTCGGTGTTTTCAACCAATTTATCCTTCATTTCGTCGGTAACTTCAGGAATTTCCGAGTAACGTTTTTGATGAACCAACCAGCCCAACAATTCGTCTTCTTTCATCAGATCACCCTCGTAGACATGGGGAATGCCACGTTCGAATAAAACAATTGAGGGTATTTCATCAATACCCCACTCCTTGGCCTCATTGTCGTCATCGATTTTAACAAAAGCAATATCGTTTTGATCACATTCATCATCAATGTTCTCCAATTCAGCCAAAACTTTTTGCGATTTCTTTTGATCCTTGTCGTCTGTGGAATGATGATTGCAAGAGATTATTATTTATAATTTGATTTGGATTCTATACAATTTAAAAGTTGCCTAAAACCCTATCCTAATCTTTAATTATCGCTATCTTCCTTTTCGTTAGGAAAAAAATTAAATCAAATAGTTTTAAACGATTCAAATATCATCCCAGCCTCTCTGAAATAGTCATTAGTTTTTGTTTAATTTGGACAACATCTTACAACATTAATGATTAAATAGTAAATTTAGATAGAATTAGAGTTTTTGTTTGAAGTAGATATAAGCATTAGCAAGCGGCGCCCTAAACATCCTCACAACTATATATTTGTAGCAACACGAACAACATCGAAACGTTTGCACTCTAAACACTTGGAGTGCCAGTGTTCTCGAAATATTTAAACTCGAATACCTTAAATAGTTTCAAAAAAAATAGTTTCCCCGCTTGGATGCCAGGCTGTACGGAAAGCAGTCGCATTTTATTTTCATTAACTTACAAAAGAGCACAGCAACGTGGGCCATTTTTTCAATGATCAAATCTAACATTTCATCGGTGATGTCTTCGATTTGATCGGAGCTGGTTTGTTCTTCTAGCCATTTCAAAAGTTTCTGTTCATCCTCTAGGTTGCCTTCGTAAATGGTTGGAATGCCTTTTTCAAAGTATATGAGTTTAGGAACTTTATTGATGCCATATTCTAAGGCCTCCTCGGGATTGTCGATTTTAACGAATGTAATGCCCAATTGATCGCACTCATCGTCAATGTTTTCCAATTCCTCCAAAACCTTTTCGGATTTCTCATCATTGTTGTCATCTACATACATATACAAATATTAAACTTGAGTTCTGACGCTTAGTTCAAGAAAGGTTGATAATTACAGAATAGTACGGCCAGAACACGACCCTCTTTAACCATTTTATCGAGCATTTCATCGGTGACATCTTCGATTTCGTCATGTTCCAACTGGGAGACCAGCCAATGCAATATCTGTTCCTCATCCATGAGATCGCCATCATAAATGTTGGGGATCTCTTTTTCGAAATAAACTATAGCCGGAATCTGCATTAAATGGTTTCAGATTAGTAACATTGGATATGGTTAATGCTACTGCAGGCAGCATTTAAGCATTTAAGCTAAGACGTACCGAATCGATTCCGAACTCTTCTGCGGTCCTGGCATCATCAATCTTAACGAATTGTATGCCATGTTTATCGCAGTCGTCATCAATTTGTTCTAGCTCTTCCAACACGGTCATAGAATCATCATTTCCATGATCATCTAGACAGAAAAAGTGAACAGCACAACAATTAATGGGAACAAAACATTTTCCAAGTCTCAACTAAATTTCACATACAAAACAAAACTACCAAATTGTCGATGTTGCTGATAAGGGTGGCCAATGTTTTTGGTGTAACATCCTCGATGACATCGTCTTCATCTCCGGTCGATTTATTTTGCACCAACCACTCCAATACATCTTCTTCGCGTGATAATTCACCTACATTTTAAAATTGTTTTTTTTTTGTTTTATTTGTTTTAAATTATTTGAAAATTGTGATTTGAGCGTTTGGGTGTTTTTTTTATTGATTTTGTGAGGGTCTTTTGAATGGATATTTGGAGGTATGACGTTATGGAGGAGGGCAGTAAGAATCTTCACATTACCTTCGTATATGATCGGTGTCTGATGTCTATAGTAGACCAAGGCTGGCAAATTGCCCAGATTGTATTCTTCCGCTAAAGCTTCATCATGGATCTTTACGAAACCGATGCCCAATTGATCGGCTTCATCGTCAATATTTTCCAACTCTTGCAATGCCTTGGAACATTTGCGACATTGTGGTTTGTCTGATGATTTTGTGTTTTATTAATTTAGTGTTTTGCGGCGTAGAAGAAAAAATTACATTTTAATAATCATTGTTATCAGCAGTTTTGTAAACAAAACAATTAACAAATAGGATTTTTATTGATTGAATTTTT
Source organism: Calliphora vicina (assembly GCF_958450345.1). NCBI lineage: Eukaryota > Metazoa > Arthropoda > Insecta > Diptera > Calliphoridae > Calliphora > Calliphora vicina. Next base: position 110,616,832 of record NC_088784.1, read on the forward strand.
GTTTTGTTTTGGTTTGGATAAAGCGGGCGTTTATATGTATAAAATCATTATTGGATTTAACATTTTTATTTGAGATTTTGGATTTGTATTCGATAAGTACAAGTTGGACATTTAATATTTATTTACATACATATGGAGAATTTAAATACAAACAAGGGTATAACAAAATTAAGTGCAACATGCAGCATGCGTTTTATTTATATTCAAATATTTACATAACTTTATGAATTTTTTAATCTAAACAATATTTAACTACGATTGACTAAATGTTAAACCGTGAATGTTACAAAGACGGCTGCTTGCAACATTCATCTAGTTTATCTACTTATAAACAATGTTGATATTAACATTGTTTATGATGTTATTAACATTGTTTGTAGGAAGGACAACAAAGATTGCTGCTTGCAACATTTTATCAAGTTATCAACTTTTCTACTTATAAAAAATGTTAATAACATGCTGTTATTAACATTGTTTATAGGAAGGACAATATTAACTTGCTTTAAAAGCTCTAAAGATAATGCTGGAATTTACTAGAAGATGCCGAGGTGTATATAAATAATAACAGCGAGTTGTTGTGAGTCAGTTTATCGCAAACACTGCTTGGCTTAACATCTAACTGTTTTACCAGCATGTTTTTAAAGGGTGTATTAAAATAGAGTGACTGTTTAAATTGTTGTTTTGTAAATTTTAATAAATAAAGTCTCGTTACAATGTTTAAACTACTTGGCGCTTCTATTTTCAATTCGAAATAATCCGGTTTCCAAAATATTGCATTTCAACAATTGGCCTTCACGTTTCAAGGGTTAACATTGTCTTTTTTTCTAAAATGTTCGGAGAACGCAAACTTCAAAGAATTCAAAGAGTGGTCAAAAAATCCGAAGAAACTTGGTCGGTTATAGACATTAAGAGTCCTGTGCGAAAAGGTACCGTTCGTTTTCTTGAAAATTGCTGCTGAAAACGAGAGTGTCGCCGAAAACATCAATTCGGCATAGTTCTCAACAACTTGCACTATGCAGCGAAGTTTGACAAAAGACCTCGACCTTAATGCGTACAAAATTCAGCTTACTCAGGAGCATGCAATTCGTTCAATGGGTAATGGAGCAAAGTGAAGTAAATTTTTGGAAAAAATTCATCTTATCCGATGAAGCGCATTTCCATTTGAATGACTTCGTGAATACACAAAATTGTCGAATTTGGGGCTGAGAAAATCCTCATGCAATCCAACAAATGCACCCACAACGAGCGGATTTTGTTCAACTTGCGTGATTGTGTCTTACTTTTATGAAGACGAGGCTGAAATTTCAGTGACTGTGGACGTCATTCGTTACAGGAACATGATAACGGAGTTCTTGTGGCCTCAACTGGTTGGCATGGATCTGGAAGACATGTGATTTCAGCAAGACGGTGCCACCTGCTACACAGCTCATGCAACAGTCAATTTATTGCAGCAACAAGTTATCTCAAGAAATTCTGATGTCTACTGGCCACGATTTAACGCCGTTAGATTAGTTCTTTGGGGTCTCGGGTTTATTCAATTAAACCAGAAACATTTCCTGAGGTCAAATCTGAGATGCAACGCATCATCGTTGACATACAGCCACATTTCTGTGAAAAAAGTCATGGACAATTTCATGAAAAGAGTAATTGCCTGTCATCAGGGGGCCATTGTCACGTGTGATCCATTTGACGGATATTTTTTTCCATAGTTAAGCGGAAGATGTCTTCTTTACAAGCCAATTAAAAATTGACAACAACCTCAAAAAATACGTGTTTTTATTTTAAAATGAAAAAGTCCATTCTTACTGAGACACTCTTCACATATTTTCTATTCAAGTGGTCTGATATACGTAAATGGTCTGGGGAATTTGTAATAAATTGTTCTAGGCCCTAAACTGGAAACATTTTAACTCTTTCATTACTGTCTCAATGTGTCAACTGTCATTCAAAACTGATGTTGCAAAATTTTTATAACAAAGAAACTTTGTTGTGTTTTAAGTTACAACCTGGTCAATTGTTTTCTCTTACTCAATATCAACAAATCATTTTAACAATTTGATCACATTGTGGTGAATATACAAATGAGAAATATTTAGGAGCAGAGAAATAATTGTCCCAAAAATCATGCTCTCATTTGTAACAGCTGTATGTGTCATGAGAAAAGCTTTTAGCCGAAACTGATACAAAAGAAAATGTAAAGTGTACAAGAAAACACCTGATTTTCAAAACTCACCACTAAGCAGTTTGCCACCACATTTTATGGTAATAAAACTTACAAAATGTGTGTGTTTTTTTTAAAAAAAAAAGAAATATTATTCAACTGTTTGTGTTATTTTTCTGTAGTAAATAATGCAAATTTATTACTGCATTATTATATTATTAAAATTTCAACAATTTAGTACTTTAATACTTTTTTTCTAACTTAGTACTTTGGGTTTGTAATTGAGTGCTCTGACAAGAGGGTTTTGTTGTTGGTTGTGTGGAAATTGTGGGCTGGTGAGCTGATTTTGTGCATTATTTTTCCGTTTATTTGATTGTCTCAGATTCTATCGTTTGTTGATCTCAAGTAGTTTGGCCAAATGCCATTTATAAAATGAATTTGTTGTAGGTATGTTTTGCTTTTTATTTATAATTCTATTTGTTAAAATATGTATGTAATATATTTTTCAATAATACTACATAGAAAAAAAAATTAAAATTAAAATGAAATGAAAATAAAATAGATATATTCTATTCTTAATGCAGTTAAAATTGTTTAAACACAGACACAGTCACTATCTAATAAATTAGTCATTTTATGTTTATTGTCTGCAGCAATAAAATTAATAAAATGCATTAAAATAATCATAATGAAAATATTTTTAATAAAATGTTTAAAACACAAACAGAACTGTTGAAAATCGCTTTTGCAAAAACAAAAAAGTAATATTTTTCACATTAAATTGGGAATGTCGTTGTCGCCGTTGTAAAACTTGTGGGGGATGATTTAGTGCCAGTGACTAAGCCTTGAAGTATGTTTTAATAATTTTAATTTTTCATAAATTTTTTCATAATTTTATTTACTTTATTTTATATGTATGAATTTAGCCTTTTTAATTTTCAAATTCTTTGTTTGTTTTGCTTCATTGAATTTACTTTTTATTTAATTTTTGTTTTTTGCCTAAATGGAGGATACAATCATGTTCGATTTTGGAGGTTTTTCTTGATAATTTTAAAATTTCTTTTTTCATATTATCTTAACCTTGATTTGTTTTGACTTTAACGTAAAAATATCAAATTATTACGTGTTTAGAAATGTTTTTTTTTTTTGTGACGAATTACAATCGTACACATGTTGGTTTGTCTTTAAACGTAAAATTCATTTTCAAAAAATGAGTGTCAATGCCAGCAAAATGAGATTTAAATTGTCAACCCACACATTCTTTTACATATGTACATTCACAGATACAAACAAACAAACACACACACACTTGTTCATTGTATAATTATAAAGCTAGCGACAAAAAATGTGCCTCCAAAATGTAAATGATTAGATTAATTGTGTCTGTGTCCCTCACCTTAAAGGAGGAGGAAGTTTTCTATTTGATTGCTTTGTGTGTCTTTCACCTTTTAGCAAGATATTAATTATGTTTAAAGGTCGTGTATTTTAAGAAATTTTTCAAATAATTTTTCATTTAAATTGTCCGACTTTCATAGAAAAGACAAAATATTAATTGCATAAAATGGGGATTAACTAAATATAAGTTCTTTGGTATCTAAATTTGTATTATTACTAATTGTTGGGATTTATATCAGATCAAAAATATAGTTAATTCAGTTTGAACAGACTCTGTAAAAAATTTTAGAGGTGTAGTTACTCAAGATTCATTAAAATTCATCGAAAAATTTACAAATTTTCCAAAACACTGCAAAATTTGCCATTCGAGGCAAAATAACTTCTCATATTTTCAGGCCAAGAACGAATCAAGTCAATTTCGGATACCCTGTTCCAAAGTGAAGCGTATCCCAGAGCGAGCGTTCTGCATCATCCGAAATAAATAGTATTAGGACGCACAGTGGTTTAGAAACTTTTTTTTGGAAATAATTCGGTATCTTGGGAACTATTGGAGATATTGTTGCGAAATTACAAACTAAAAAAATTTTCATATGGTGATTTTCCACGAATAGAAATATACAATTTGAATTAATGTAAAATTTTAACAATTAAAGGTATCATAACAAAATTTGGAACCAATATAGACTCAAGTGTCCTTAAATCAATGGCATTAGAATTTTTGAAATTTTTTATTTTCAAATACCGAAATTCCTAAAACGGGGAAAATGTGTTCCAAAAACTGAGTTTTTTTTAGAAAAGTGCATACTGTGACGTTATTTACCGTGTGCTAGTAAAAATACTTAGTAGGTATTTAAGAAACATATGGGGTTATACAAATATGGAGCTTTTTCGTGGATCGGTGCTTTGCCATTTTAGAATTTTTTTTTACCGACATTTTTTTTAAAATTGGCCAATTTTGGATAGGACTGGGGGGTTGTATGTCCGCTTAAGTGAGCCAAATTTTTCTTTACACGCTTTTGCATTAAGTTATCTTTCCGGATCATATAAAAATTCTATATAGCCCCAAGAAATTTTTGTTCTATAAAAGATAAAATGTATGGGCTTTTTCGGGAAAAAACCTAAAAAGTTCCAAATTTTAATGCGTATAACTTTTTATAGGGAAGAGATAACTGTTAGCAAGTTTTTTCTATTTTATTTAGAATTTTATCGCCAATATAGCTGATATTTTAAAAATAAATTTCGACCCTTCGCACAGTGTGGTAGATCGCAAATCTAACTGGACAAAATTAATAAATCACGTTGGGTTCACTTCTCACTTATGAATCATATGAAAAATGAGTTCAAATATATAAACGATTGTAAAAAACCAACGTTTTTTTCGCAATGTATTTTGGGAGTTTTTACCCATTCTTCAAAAATTTGCTTTAACTCTACTTGAAAAAAGGAAATATTTTATTTTTTCTTTGTGTAGGTCATACTGGAAAAGTGAAAAAGAATGTATGGCGGTCGCAAAAATGCGCAAGATGTTTTTGATTTACCTTAAAGTGAACACTTGAAAGATTAACCAAAATATAGTTTTACAGCGGAACTATGCGGAATAAACAGCTTTAACTCTACTTGAAAAAAGGAAATATTTTATTTTTTCCAATTTCTGATCCTCTCACAAAAAATTGTTTTTTTTAATAGTTACAATGGAAATAATTAAATGAAAATTGTTGCATATTTCCTTGAAATAGAGCTTAATAATAATATAAAAAAGTTATGACAATAAAATCACCGTAGCCTTATTAATCATAAACCAAAGTCACACAAAAAATACACTTCTCTTTGAAATCTTAATGTACCTGTTGACAACAATTGACTTTAAAGCTTAGTTTTTCCTAATCGGAGCTAAACACCAAAAAAAACAAAACATGAATTACAGTTGCCTATTGTATTGAGAAGCTCATTAAATGATCAGAAGGAATGTTGCCAGACATTTATTTTTTAATTTTGCCCAGCTAGATTTGTGATTTACCACCCTCCATAGCTAAAAAACCATAAAAAAAAGATCGAGCAAAATTAAAAAAGAAATAAATCAATAAACCTGAATATCTCTTCAAATAATAGAGATAACATACACTTGTAAGCGTTTTTGTAGATCTTCTCAAGGACTATTTATATTAAAAATTTCAGCTCATTCGGATCCTAAATGGATTTTTGACGATTTTTTTAAAAAAAAATTTAAACCAGCGAAAAATAGCCTTTTTGAAAGTAACTTTAGACTCAGTCATTATTTTTAAACAATTCTTTTTTTATTTGACACACAAATTTGTTGTTAGTCCAATAAAAGAAAAATTGAGATATACACTGTTATCAAAAAACTGGAGTAGGGTGAGTAAAAATGTTGAAATTTAATTTTCAAATGCGAATATCTCCTAAGCTAGAAGAGATAACTGATAGCTTTTTTGTAGTGCTCGACAAGGAGATTCTATATTTGTATTTTTTTATTTTGGAAATCGGAACACAAACGAAGAAATAGCATCGTTTGGGTAACCGTGGCCAGGACCCTGGTGGGTCCATGAGCATATGCATGTGAAATTTCATTTAAAGCGGACTAGCCGTTTAAAAGTTACAGATTTATTTCCCTCTTATTTTCTATTATTTTTTTTTTTCAAAAATGTAAAATTTGGAATTTCCAACATCTAAACATTATCCGATTTTGCTCAAATTTTCAGCATTTAATTTTTAACTAAAAACTATTGTAGACCTTGGGAGGATCGACAATCGAAAAAGTGAAAAATTATGAAATTTAAATATTTATCTACTTCCTGGAAAACACGTATAACTTCTAAACTACAGCTCAAATTTCTTTGAACTAATCTTTCGAAATATCTTCTTTAGAGGTATGAGTTTTAAATACAGGCGGCGACACAGAGGTCCAAAGTTAGCAAACTCACGTGTGAAAATCATTTCCGACCTTGTAAAGTTGGTAAATATGAACAGATTTTTTAAGATTTTTAAATTTATGAATTTTGCTTTAAGAAAATTCTCATAAATGGCATAAAGAAAGAACACATTTTATCTAAAATTTAGTCAAAATATTTGCCTATAATTTAAGATATGAAAATAATTTGTATTTATGTTGTATACCAATATAACAAGAATTCAAAATAGTTTTCCCTGGGGAAAAAACTGTATGATCACTGTTTTTTTGGCATTAACTGTATACACACTTAATTTCTATTAAATGTTCACACATTACACCCTCATAAAAAACCAAATGTCGGGTTTTAAACAAAAAAAATATTAAAAATACAACAACTTTGGAACTGATTTAAATATTTTGTAATACAGCTTATTTTAAAAAAAATAAGATGGAAGAAAAAAAACACTCAAAAACAAGCAACAAAAAAATAAAATGATGAAAAATATACTTGACCCATATTCATGTTTAAAATAAACATCCTCGAAATGGTTCGAAATACGTTCGGTTTCATATTGTCTACAAGAACAACAACAATAACCAACAATGGCCAACAAAGTCTTTAATCTTTCATCTTTATTCTCCACTGGAAAAACTGTGTGTTTTCACAATGTTGGAAACCTCTTGGGGTCTTTGCTTTACAAAGAAACCATTTTTTTCATACAATTATTTCTTATTGTTTCTACATTTTTTTTTTTTATTTTTTTGTGAAATATTTCAAAATACAAGTATTAAAAAAATCAACAAAAAAATATAATAAAATAATCATTTTAGCCACATCTTTTTTTTATTTATTTATTTATTTATTTCTAGCCTGTATTGGATGTGTGTTGGTGTGTTTGTGTATGTATTTGAGGTAACTGAGTGTTTGTGAGCAATTTCAGAACTGAACAATACTTTTTATCTGGCTGTTGTCTTCAGTATTCACTCACATACAGATACTATTTGTTTAAATATCTGTGGCTGTGTGTGTGTGTGGAAGTGTGTATTTTATTTTTTCTATTTTTAACAACAATTGTAGGTGGCATGAATACTACATTCATATTATTATATACATTTATAATAACAACAACAACAACAGCAATTCTCAACCACAACAACAGCAACATCATTTTCATATATCATTTGTTCAGTAAAAATCCTATGGATGTTTTGGCTTCTTTTTTTCTTTCAATCATTTCAAAAACATTTATTTATATTTTTTTCTATTTCTCTTAATTTGTATTTATTTATTTATTTCTTTTAGTTAGATTTAGTTTGAGCTGTTTTTATTTTTTTGGTTTATAGACAAGCTGTTTTTATTACAAAATCCTAAAAAAAATAACAAAATTTATTGATTTTCAATGGATTTGTAAAAATAATTGAATTGAAAGGCCATAACAAAAGTCAAATGATACACCGATCAAAGTGGCAGACAGACGTTGAATAATTTTTATTACCCCCGTGAACAAGATTGAAGGAAATTTCGAAAGTGTTTTTAATAAATGTTTAATGTAGCAAATGTTAAATGATTATGAGGAAATATATTAAATATTCAATAGTAACAAAATTTAGATTATACCAGGTCTGCTTTTAAATTATCCGATATATCAAAGACACTGTTCTAAAGAAAAGTGTCTTTGAAAGACACTGTTCTAAAGAAAAGTGTCTTTGAAAGACACTGTTCTAAAGAAAAGTGTCTTTGAAAGACACTGTTCTAAAGAAAAGTGTCTTTGAAAGACACTGTTCTAAAGAAAAGTGTCTTTGAAAGACACTGTTCTAAAGAAAAGTGTCTTTGAAAGACACTGTTCTAAAGAAAAGTGTCTTTGAAAGACACTGTTCTAAAGAAAAGTGTCTTTGAAAGACACTGTTCTAAAGAAAAGTGTCTTTGAAAGACACTGTTCTAAAGAAAAGTGTCTTTGAAAGACACTGTTCTAAAGAAAAGTGTCTTTGAAAGACACTGTTCTAAAGAAAAGTGCCTTTGAATGACACTGTTCTAAAGAAAAGTGCCTTTGAATGACACTGTTCTAAAGAAAAGTGTCTTTGAAAGACACTGTTCTAAAGAAAAGTGTCTTTGAAAGACACTGTTCTAAAGAAAAGTGTCTTTGAAAGACACTGTTCTAAAGAAAAGTGCCTTTGAAAGACACTGTTCTAAAGAAAGGTGTCTTTGAAAGACACTGTTCTAAAGAAAGGTGTCTTTGAAAGACACTGTTCTAAAGAAAGGTGTCTTTGAAAGACACTGTTCTAAAGAAAGGTGTCTTTGAAAGACACTGTTCTAAAGAAAGGTGTCTTTGAAAGACACTGTTCTAAAGAAAAATGTCTTGCAAAGACACTGTTTAAAAGAAAAGTCTCATTCAAAGAGAGTGTTCTAAAGAAAAGTGCCTGGCAGAACAGTGTTTAAGAAACAGTGTTTCTTAAACTAAATTAAAAAATTATTAAGAAAAATGTCTCGGAAAAATGTATTTGTTAACAATAGAATGATGTGTTCGCAGATTCGTTTAACTAGACTCAATTTATGTTGTTGCTATTGCTCGTGTCATGATGCCATTATGGGGGCGCCAGATTTATATCTGTTACCGAAAAACGACAAAAATCAAACATCTGTGACATATTTACACATTTACATTTGTAGTTGCATTCAATTATTTATTTATTTATTTATTTTACTTAGTACAAAACTAATGAACTTTCTTTAATATTTTTTGCATTTGGTTTTTCATCAGAGATTTTGTTTTGTTGCTTTCGAAATGTAACAAATGTATGTCTTCATTTTCTAATTTTAATTTGAAAACTAAACAATTTGTTAATACATACCTACTACATTTATTTAGTTTTTATGTGTTTAAAATTATTGTAAAGAAAGAAATAAAATAAATTTTGAAATGAAAATTGTTGTTTTGCAAATATTGACGCACCGGCTGCAAAAACACAAGAATCGCTACTTTTAAATTTGCTGTTGTTCTACTACTACACAGGGACAAAAATTGGATATTTATGAATGTCCATTAAAATGAACAAACAAACCACAAAAGAAAATGCCAGCCAGTGAGCGAACGAACAAATGAAAAATTAAAATAAAAAAATAAATGTATCTACAACATATTCGTTTATGTATGTAGCTGGCAGAGCTGTAAATGAATCACTCATTTTTGAATTAATTCGCGAATCATTCACACAAAAAAATGAATTGAATGAAATTTGAGTCAATTCAAATGAATTTGGTAAAAATGAATTGCAATTCGTTTCTAATTCAAATGAATTGAATTGATTTTGAATTAATTCAAATGAATTTGGTAAAAATGAATTGCAATTCGTTTCCAATTCAAATGAATTGAATTGATGTTGAATTAATTCAATTCATTTACAATTCATTTGAATTGAATTGATTTTGAATTAATTCAAATGAATTAGAAAAAAATTAGCAATTCATTTCCAACTCCGACGCGAAATTCGCAGCATATTTAGCAGATTGTTCAAAGTCATCAAGTATGCAGTAATTAATCGACGGTTAAAAAGTCTTTCTTTAAATATAATGCGCCGTTACCATCGTCAGCTGACGTTGAAAGATTATTTTCGTACGCCTCTATTCTAAACATCCCTAAACGTGGATCACTTTCAGATGATAATTTTGAAAAGCTATTATTGTTTAAGGTGAATGGTGCATTCTAATTAAATCTAATTAGCCTTATTTATGAAACTCAATTGTGTTTTGAACTACATACATTGTTATTTTTCCTGATTTTTGATTATTTTTGGAAGATAGTTTTATTTTTTTGAAATAAATATAATATAAATATTAGCAAAAAGTTTGTCGTTGGGTGGTCGTGGGTTACAAAATTTCAAAAATTATTAATTGCTTCTTGAATATTAAATATGTTTTGTCGTTCAGCGTATTTCAAAATAAAAATCAGTTCTTCTTGAAGAAATAAACCCCAAACACCATGTTTTCATTGATCATGCGCGTATACAGGACAAGGCTTTTCAATTTTTTTACTGGATATTTTCATTTTGGTAGGAGAAATCTTTCATTCCCCCTAGAGATCTGCTCTTGAATTTTATTGATTGCAATACATTTTCGAGTCATTCATTTGAATTGCTAATTCTTTTTTCTAATTCATTTGAATTAATTCAAAATCAATTCAATTCAAATGAATTGTAAATGAATTGCAACTCATTTTTACAAATTCATTTGAATTAGAAATGAATTGAAATTCATTTCTGCCTAATTCGTTTGAATTGATTCAAATTTCATTCAATTCATTTTTTCAATTCAATGAATTAATTCAAAATTTAGCTAATTCATAATGAATTAAAATCAAAAAAGAATGATTCATTTACAGCTCTGGTAGCTGGTTATAGGAGAGCAAAAAAAAAATGTTTAAATGAACCACCAGCCAGTGGATGAGTGAGTGAGTGAGTTTATTCTAACTAAAATCTAAAATCTGGCTAAGAGCCCAGTCTATATTTTGTTGTTATTTCCTTTCAATAACTTGTTGTTGTTGTTATTGTTGTTGTCATTCAAATATTAGGCGAGTGTCGTCTAAAGATTAAATATACTTATATACATATGTAGATATGTAAGTAAATATGTATGTATATTTGTATGTTTATGCAGCATATTTGTACTAAAGTAAATATCTGTATGTATGAATGTTTGTGTAAATTTCCCATGGACTACTGCGTGTAACCGACATGAATAATAAAATAATAAAAAGAAAATCCGAAAATAAAGATTGGCATGTTGTTTCATTTTGATTTTAATGGTTCGTCCGTCCGTTAGCCTGTCCGTCTATCGTCTACTCGCAGTACTAACAACAAATAGTTGAACAGTAATAAGCCACGTTATTAGCACCCCAAAATCTATGTATACGTTGACTCTGTGACTCTGGTAAATAATGAATTTAAAAGAATTTCTATGACGTCCAAGTTTTATCAATTTAATGTTTTCAATTCATTTTAGTTTGGAAATTTCAAAATATTTTCAAAACTGTTTGTGGCAGTTTGTCTGAGGGTGGTTTTTGTAATATGTAGCAATTTTAGATATTTTTATAGCTAAAATCGAACAAAAATTCAACTAATTAATCATTTAAATAGAAGTTTGCGTCAATGCCAATTTTGTACAAAAAGCAGGACTATTGTTTACTATATATCGATTCGATTTATTTAGCATTTACATATGCATGTACTAAGCATGATTTAAATACAAAAAGTAGTTGCAATAGTATCGTGTGATGTTTCATAAAATTCCATAATAAAAACTGTCTAACCTATTTTAGAGGAATTTTAATGTGTGACACTAACTAAAATAATAAAAAAATCATACAATCATGTACAATATATCCGTCGTGTCTTATATTAGGGCTTTATGACTCCTACCCTGTGATGACCTATAAGGTCAAAATTCGAAATTTTAACTCAACTTTGCTTTTTCAACAGCAATGCACAGTATATTTAATTTGAAACATACGTTATTACAGATTTTTTTTTGGAATTTTTTAAAACTATTTTTTTTGCATAAAATGTCACTGCGATTTTTTCGAAAGAAAGACTTATTTTCCCAATTACTTCGTAAACAGGATAGCAGATTTACTGAAAATACTAAAATTTGTATGAGAAAATTTTTTCAACATAATGACATCTATAGATAATATATTAGAACCAGGGCTACCAGATACTTTTTTTCAAAAGCCTGGAATTGATAAAAGATTTTCCCGAAAATTACAAATTACGTTTTGAAATCTTATTATTCGTGTTATTATATGCAACGAAATTAAAAATAATTTTTTTAAATTTGTTTAAAAGGTTGAAATTCTCCTCAACAATATTCATGTAAAGTTTGTTTCAATTGACCTAGAGGGAAACAAATCTGTAACTTCTAAACCCTTAGTCCGATTTGAATGAAATTTAACATGCGCAAAGATGAAGTGTTGTCGAGTTTAAGTTTTGAATTTTGACCGCATGGGTTGCTGCCAGGGGACCGCAAAGTAGGACACCTCAAGTATGTTAAATTTTTAAAACGATCCAATTTCTTCGTTTGTGTTCCGATTTCAAAAAAAAATACATATGGGGCATTTCATGTCAAGTGAACCAACTTTTGAAATCGATGTCTTCCGATCGGGATGCAATTTGGTTAGTTCTATTGCAACTCAGACACAATTTTTCAACAAGATCGGTCGAGATAGCTCTTTCTTCAATCTTTCGAAAAAAAAAATATTAAAAAAATTTTAAGATTTTTTTTTCGAAATCAAAAACTTTTTTGACTTTTTTTTAAATGAGCCCTTTTTTTCTTAAAATAAAGCTTAGATATTTTCCTAGAACACCTATTTGGTCGCTTAGTGGGATGCGAGTGGGATAGCTATCAAAATAAATATTTTGTAACCCAAAACATAAAATTTTTTGCAAAATCAAAAACTTTGTTGCCTTTTTTTTTCAAAATGGACCCTTTTTAATTTTTTTTTTTAGCTCAAACAAAAGCTTAGATATTTTCCTTGAAGACCCTTTTGGTTGCTTAGTAGGATGCGCGTGGGATATCTATCAAAATAAATATTTTTTAACTCAAGACTTAAAATGTTTGACTTTTTTTTTTGCAAATTCGATTTTTTTTTTCAAAATGGGCCCTTTTTTAAAATTTTGTTTTTAGTCAAAAGAAAGCAAGGTCCATTCCTTTAAGATATTTAGGTCGCTTAGTAAGTTGCGAGTGGGATATCTATCAAAATAAATTTTTTTAAAATATCTGCTTGACCAAAATGTCTGAGTTACTATCCAATAGAACTAACCTTGGTGCAAATTTCATCCCGATTAGAAGACATCGATTTCAAAAGTTGGTTCACTTGACATGAAATGCCCCATATATAAAATCTTTTCGTTGAGCACTACAACGAAGCTTAGAAGATATTCGCATTTGAAAATAAAATTTTTACCCAACCTTTTTAACCACCCTACTCCAGTTTTTTGATAACTGCGGGTCAAAATATTTTCCCATTTTTCTTTTATTGATCTAACAACAAATGTATACATATGTGAAACAAAAAAAGAACTGTCTAAAAATCGTGACTGACTCCAAAGTTAACTGCATTTGAATTTAAAAATTTAAAAAAGGCTAGTTTTTGGTTAAATAAGTAATTTTATTCTTTTTAAGTTATATAAAAAATTTCTGAGAAGATGTATTAAGAATTTATACTTCTTTAAAAGCTAACTTTACACTAAATATTTTAAATGAAAATAAATTTTAAAATTGTTAATACCGAAGGGACCAGGTCCATCCAAAAAACCACTATTTTTTATAAAATTCAACTTTAGGGCAAAAATTCTCAAATCGCATAGTCGATATCAATATATAGTAACCCATTTTAGATGGCCAAATATATTCTTAATTATTTTGTAAAGCGTTTTCGATAACTCCGCCCCTGGTATTGGATATTATAGCCTAAAAACTAAAAATCACATTTTTGGGATTTTTCAAATTTTTTTTGGAATTGCGGTATTCCTGATTAGAAATTTCAAAATTGGTTTTCATTTTCAGTAGAAAAATCTATGTAACTGTTTTTGTCATAAAGTATTCCAAACAGACAGATTTCCCTAAACATTGATATTTCTACCTTATGGTTTTTACGTGGAAAATAAATTAAGGGAAACTTAACAACTCGCAGAGAATTTACCTAACACTGTTATTTACATTCATAAAAATGTTGTTAGATAGGCAAACATAATTTTTAATGAATTTCTATGTTAGGAAAATTCTCTGCGAGATGTTAAGTTTTCTACAATTAATTTGACACGTAAAAACCATAAAGTAGAAATATCAATGTTTAGGGAAATTTGTCTATTTTCCAAATATCAATAAACAAAATCAAGAAATAGGATCGATTTAATAATTGAACATACCCGAGGTGTGCTACTTTGGGGACCCCTGGCCGCGCCCCTGATGTCCAAATTCAAAACTGGAAAGCGCTTGCTCTTTGCGCATGTGAAATTTCATTTTAACCGGACTAGCCGTTTAAAAATTACAGATTTATTTCACTCTTTTTTTCTAAACCACTGTGCGGCGGCTCTAGTTCTAACATATTATTTGAGAGGAACTTTTATTTTAACATGGTGTCATAACTGGAGGGGGAAATGTAAACATTTGAACTAACTTAACCTATTTTCAATTAGATCATCATTAACAATTAGATCCCATCTACAATTAAATCCCACTTAAATGTTATATCTGTTTTACGCCAATCACCAGCCAACAAATGACACAAACTTCCTGCGGGGTTGCATCACTTTCTAGACGTACTTACAGCACGTGCCGGGCACTGTGTCCCATTCAACATGTAGTGTGTGAGTGAGTGACTGTGTGAATGTGTATTGTTGTTGCTATGGTCAATTCTAAAAATAATCTAGTGTAAAATTTTGCATTGTCTAAATTGTTTTTATTTTAATAATGTACATGTTTTACTACATTTACATTTGGTCGAAGAGATGAAGAAAAAAACATCATTAGGTCAAAACTTGAGACATTACTAAACAGACCATTTTTTAGATAGTTTTTTTTTTTGTTCACACGTAATAGAAATTTGTTTGTTTCGAAATGTTTTTTTTTCAACAATCAGACAAAAAAGCAACAAATATATGTATGTAAATACATTGTTGAAATTTGTAAAATGTATTTCTTCATTGTAGCTGTTTTTGTCTATCTCATCTTGTTAAAAAGGTTTGAATGCATGAATATTTACAGGTAATGAAAGAGTTTAGGGTTGTTATACATAATTAGGGGAAGAGGGAATTAGCAAATGAGGAGTTTTAAATAAGTTTAATATTAATAATTCATAAAAATAAATATATGTATAAATACTCTAACAAGTACAAAGAGATAATTAAGATGGGAAGGGCATTAATAATAACCGTAAGTTTTTCTATATACAACAGTTAAAGAGCGAGCAAGAGATTGAGAGTGAGAGAGAGAGAGGGATTTAATTTTTAATCATTCAAGGGGTTTTTAAAAGATTCCAAACTAAATCGGTCAGCTGACATATGGTTTTACGAGTATGTGGTGGGGTAAGTGGAAGTTGTAAGGAGAATTTTGGTAAAAACTTCTTTTCTTGAGAGGTTTTCACTAAACTTACCCATGATTCTGGGTGGGCAGGTGGCATGATCAGGACCTGTTACCAATTCGTACAAACAATTGTTTTTTGTTTATTTTCGTTTGTTATGGTTTGGTTTTTTTGAAAAATAAATTCAAATAGTTCATTAAATA
The DNA here is from genome assembly GCF_958450345.1 of Calliphora vicina. Taxonomy (NCBI): domain Eukaryota; kingdom Metazoa; phylum Arthropoda; class Insecta; order Diptera; family Calliphoridae; genus Calliphora; species Calliphora vicina. The sequence continues at coordinate 110,632,573 of NC_088784.1, forward strand.
TTTTACAAATTCTATGTCAGACAGATAGATAGATGTTCATTCACACAGATCCGCAGAATGTATACAAAATTTGTTGAGTTTCTTTGTGGTGTATTTTATGTTTTTTGTAAGATTAAATTATAATTTTTATATAAAGTTAGTTAGTCACAAATACTACAGTGTTAGTTGGCTACTACATGTTTTCAAACGTCTGTAAATAATGTTGAATATTTTGGTATTTTGTTTTATTTATACAATAGTTATATGCAAAGAGTACACACTCATTTCACATCAACTAAACTAAAAGTGTTTTAAAGTTTTAGTCACAATTCTACTCTACTTTAACGCTGGCTAAATTATATTTAAAAGAACGTATTACAAAATAATAATAATAAAAAAAACTGCAACTGCACATAAATTATTTTTCTAGAATAAAAATGATTTCCTTTCTTTGTTTAACTGTTTGAAATTTAAATTTTGCAAATAGTAATTGTTATATTGATAGAGAAAATTAAGCTATTTTTAATGTGGCTGTACTTACAGAATAATACTGCTACGAAATCGGTATCTTCAATGATTTTCAACAAGATTTTAGCATTAACTTCTTCGATACGATCCGGCAAGTCCATGGCCTCCAATGATGTCAAGAAATCCAAAACACCTTCTTCATCCATAAGATCGCCATCATAGATAATTGGTTCCTTTTCCCTGTATGGTGTTTTTTTTTTTTTAAATTAAAGTAAGAGGAGGGGTGAAGGAGTGTTTTCATTTGCAGTTTATACTTGTATGGATTGAGTTTGATAAGATTCAAATCATTTGATGCTTGATGGTTTAATTTTTACCTGAAATATGTAAGTGCTGGGAAATTCTTAATGCCGTATTGTTTAGCTAGACGTTTATCGTTGATCTTGACAAAGTCAACACCAAATGAATCGGTGTCATCGTCGATTTTTTCGAGTTCGGCTAACACTTTGTCACAGGTAACACAGCTTCGAGCATCTAGGGAAAGACAAATATAAAAAAGAGGAAAATTAGTTAAATGAAATTCTAGATTTAATTTTATTTATATTAATTCCCTGTAAAATAAACTCTATAGTATAGAACAAATTCGAACTACATATTTGAGTTGGTATAGAGTCTATACCAACTCAAATATGTAGTTCAAATATTTTGTAAGGAGAGTAAAATGTAGTCTGAACACCCGAAGAAAAATTGTTTGTTCTACGATTTTTATCGTTAATAAAGACAATCCAATACACTAGGGAATTCAAACAATTAAATTGAAAAAGCTACTATAAAGTCCATCTTTGTTGTCATATTCTGGATCGTTATAGATAGAGGATTCGATATAGCCATGTCCGTCTGTATGTTGAAATCAACTTTACGTAGCCCCCAAATATCTTACATACACGATTCATACATCAATATATCCGCTATAGACCCGGTTCAGTTGTTATTTAAAATCGAGAAAAACGGCCCACAATTGGCTGAGATATCTTAAAAAAATCAGGACAACCTCGATATTTCACCCATTTTTGAGCTATATCTGTATTACTAAGCCATTAATGTAGACAATATGGATATCTAATGATTAATATTTCAAAAATCAAAATCCGGAAAAAATATTTTTAACCCAAATTTTTTTTCTCCAAAAAAAATTTTTGTTATACAATATTTTCAGTAATAAATTTAAAAAAATTTAAAATTAAAAAAAAAATTGAGCATACAATTTTTTTCACTAAAAAATTAAAAAAAAATATTTGAAATAAAAATTAAAAAAAAAAATTTTGAAATGAAAATTTTGAAAACTATTTTTTTTTAAATTTAAAAAAGTGTACATAAGATTTGGCACAGCTGAATATAGCTCTCTGACTTGTTTTATTTATTGAATGAAGAAGTACCATTGTGTCTCAATTTTTTGGTACCATTAGTAGGAAAAAGTGCCATTAAGTCACCTATCCTTTATTTTTAATTCAAATAGAAGCCTGGATTTAAAATATTTATCATCATTAGATGATAAATTAAAATTTAAAATTAAATGAACAACCGTCGATTTTGGCGAAAATTTGTAGGTGACAGTTATATTCCCCACTCGAGTTCCAATTATTAACATGTTGGTGTATTTTTTGTTTTACTTGCCAAAAAACAAGTGTAAAATTAATGTTATTTTGAATAACATTAATTTTGCACTTGTTTGTACAGTGAGGAAACATAGATTTTATTCAAATGCATTTCAATGACTAATAAGTACCGAACACCTCAAACTAATGTCTAAAAAGTACCAAAGCCAATCAGATTTGGATCACAATAAGTACAGCTAATTAAATTTGCATTACTAATCCTCATTTAGTATTTATTAGAACTGAAAACAATGTTTTTTATTTTTTGAAATTTATTTTTTAAACGAATTTGGAAAATATAAAATTTTGGATTTGAAACATGGATAGAATCAGGGCACACTTAGAATTAGATTATTTTTTTTATTCAGTTTGAATTGTCAATTCACTTGTGGTTGTTGTGGCGAAAAATACAACAAACCCAAAAGCAAAAACAACAACAGGCAACTTTGACAGTTCACCTAATTTTTAACAAAAACAAAGTACCTGTTGTTTTTGTATTGTTGTAGTGATGCAGTCACCTTTCTAAGTGTGCCCTGGATGGAATCATGATACAATAATTCTAAAAAGTAGAATCACTAGGGATAGTTTTCAACATTTACCCCTATAACGTCAAACTTTGATTTTGATTTTTTCATATTTTCTTTTGTTTGACGTTACAAAAATTTTATAATTGGGATGGAATTTTATAATTAGTTTGTAATCAAATTAAAATTGGTTATCAATGTCAGCAAATATTTGTATTTAAACATCTATGGGTAAATTAAATACAAAAACTTTGTATAATTGCAATTTTTTTTTATAAATTTAGTTTTTTGAATATATTGTTACAACAAATCCAAAAATTGCTAAATGAGGAAACAATTTTTGTGCTTCTGTTTTCCAATATTTTCTTTAAAAAACACAACATACACCAGGTGGAAAGGAAAATTAAATTTCCACTTTGTAATTTATAATTTCAATGGCACTTTAATGGATTCCTAATTTAAATTTCCGTTGATTGTTGATAAACAAAAAAACGCATTACCTTTAATAGGCTACAAATTGCAAAAAATAACAAAAAAGCACAAACAAAATTGTTTTAATATTTCCGCAATTAAGAATTTCGCATGAAAAACGAAAATGTTAAAATAAAAATTGATTTATTTTCAACTTGGCAACAATTAATTACACGTGTAAAACAACAAACAAATAAAATGTTTGAAAAAAATCTACGTACGCTATAAAAAAAAAACTAAATTATAATTTTATCTCAAATTGTTTTGTATCGTGGTGATTGTGGCACAGTGGGTGCAACATTTGCATGCCCATGTTGCTGTTTTCTTTTTTAGCAGAAGCAGCAGCTGAGCTGATCTGCAGAAACATCCGCATCAGCCAGCAAGCAACATCCTCTTTAACCGCCAACCCAATTTGTAATTTTGTAATTCGTATGAATGAAATGTTCATTTTTATTAATTGATGTATTTTATTTAAATTTTGTTCTTTTTTTTTGGTTTATTCATTTATTTATTTTTTTTTGTGTTTCATTATGTTTCCACCTCTTTAATTTCTTTTGAGGGGGGAGGTAGGATTGTGTTTTCTTTGCCACAACCACTGATGGATGATTTACAAACAAAAAAATTAATTTCAATTACACTTTGCCCAAAAAAAATAACTTGTTGATTATATTCTTTAATTCATAAAAATTGTTCTCTTCAATTGAAATGTTTGTGCACATTATTTGTTGCTATAAACCAAGAAATGTTAATAGATAATTCTAAAAATTATAAGATATTTAGATACATTCATTCGTACGTACGTACATATATAGTATATACGGGTACAATATCTTTTGATTAATATGAATAATCTATGCAAACAAAACTACACAATTACCTGCCTTTACAGTGCAGGAAATAAGTATAAGGGTAAAACTATTTGATTAATAATTAAACAAGATTTTTTTTCTAATGTCTCACTATCAATGTTCGTGAAGTAAAGGGTAAATTTTTGTAAAACTCGATATAAATTCTAACAAATATTTCTAGAAAACAATTTTGGAATTTAATTTGGCCATAATCACATACATTTATACCAAAAATTTGATTTATAAACCTTTTATAAATTTAAAAATTGTTCATGCATAAGTCCTATAATATTTATAGTCTAATTTATATATATGGGGGATTTCATGTCAAGTGAACCAACTTTTGAAATCGATGTCTTCCGATTGGGATGCACCAAGGTTAGTCCTATTGGATAGTAATTCAGACACAATTTGTCAGCAAGATCGGTCGAGAACTCTCTATGTTAGAGAGGGTTAAAGGTCTTTCTTCTCATCAATGTAACTTATTACATATTGTTCTTAGCAAAATGTGTCCCATATAGTTAGCTATTTCTTCAATATTACGAGAAAAAAAATTAAAAATTTTTTAAATTTTTTTTCCGAAATCAATAACTTTTTTTCAAAATGGGCACGATCTGGACTATAAAGCGGGTGAAGCAAAACATCCCAATCACTTCTTTCTAAATAGTTTTTAACAGGTATTACAACATTTGGCCGAGCGTTGTCATGTTGGAATATTACGTTTTATTACTGGCCGCATATTCTGTTCGTTTTTCGGCCAATGTTTGCTTCAAACGAATTAGATGCCTTCGTTACAGGTTCCGTGTGATGGTCTTGTCAGACTTCAGTAGCTCATAATAGATAGGACCCTTTTGGTACCACCAAATACAGAGCATTACCTTAGTGCCATGGATATTTGGCTTTGGTATCGATTCGCCTGGTTGGCCGATCTTCACATACACAGAGAAAACAGATTCGTAGTAGCAACCGAATTTGTTGCCAATCGAATGATTCAGTTGCACACATAGAATTTTTCGGTTCTATCAACGGAAAGTCAGTTGATACAGAAGAATTTCGGTTGAAGCAACCAAACTTTTGTTACCCCTTCTAAAATTGTGTAGCCACAACTGTAAAATTCGGTCACTAAGGTAGAATCATTCGACTGGCAACAAATTCGGTTGCAATCACGAATTTTCTCTGTGTTTGATCTCTTACACTTCGGGTTGTTGTAATGGATCCATGCTTTTATAGCATTCATTTGAGACATGCAAATCGTATTTCAAAATCTCTGGTCTTCAATTCGTATGGTACCCGATTTACCTGCCTTTGAATGAATCCTGCTGCACTCAAACGTTTGAAATTGCTGCTTGAGTAGCTCCCAATGATTTTGTTAGCTCTTGTTGAGTTTTACTACAATCTTCATGGAGAAATGTTTACAATTCTTGGTCTTTAAACTTTTTTGGCCGGCCTGAGCGATCTTTGTTTTCAACACTTCTGATTTTTCAAATTAAAGAAGTAAAGCAAAACTACCCATATATGGCGCTTTGTTGGTACAAAATTCGACATATAAGAAGCAAAAAAAAACGTTGTTGTTTACATTTTAATGTTCAATAACTAAGTGAGAATAAATGACAGATATGTATCCTTTAAAATGGCATATAAGTTATTAAAAACACAAAAACCGCGTTCAAAAGATACGTCATCTATTGAAAATTACACATTTTTAAGTCATACACCCACTATTTCATTTTAAACATGAAATAAAATTTTTTTCGTATTTTTAATTATATTATTTTTCCAACATTTTATTTCTAAAATTTTTTCTTGAAAATTTTGACCCATAACTCGAAACTTTAAATAAAACATGCTACCTCTAAGCATTATCCGATTTCAGCATTTGGTTTTTGGATGAAGGAAAACAATTTTAGAACTTAGAAGCACCATAGTGTAATTAAACTTTTTAACTACACAATGTACAACTTAAAATTTAGTTATTGCTAGACTTACTTTACTCTTTACTATACTGTACAGAAAAAACTATTTCTTACACCGTTTCAATTCAAATATTTGTCACATATTGAACTGGTTTCAATTATTTCATAATTAAATCAAGTATTCATTTGCTCAAAAACTAAATATCTTGATATTTTCTATTGAATTTTGAGTTTTGAATTTGATTATTTTGACAATTGATAAACAATTTTCGTTATTGGTTGAATTTCAAATACAAAAATTATTGAATAGATATTTTTCGTAATTGAAAACACATTTTTGTTATTTTTTGTGTTTCAATTACGAAAATTATCTATTCAATAATTTTTGTATTTCAAATTCAACCAATAACGAAAATTGTTTATCAATTGTCAAAATAATCAAATTCAAAACTCAAAATTCAATAGAAAATATCAAGAAATTTTGTTTTTGAGCAAATGAATACTTGATTTAATTATGAAATAATTGAAACCAGTTCAATATGTGATAAATGTTTGAATTGAAATATAATTTTTTCTGTGTGTACGAATTACTTTAAAGTTATTCTAGAATCGATACAAAGTAGGGGGAAGTAACGAATAAGTTATTATACAAAGTAATGCATATGGGAAGCTATTGACGTTAAAATTCTAAACAATGTTTCAATATGTTCTCAAAAGCACAATCTAGTAATTTTTGTTTTACAACAACAATTGAGTTAAGTCTTCAATATCTATAAGCTATAAGAATGCCCTTAAACCCATATCGGGCACTATCGGAGTAAATATTTATGCCTGTATGTACTCATATCTTAGTAATATTAAAATATATTATAGTTACAAATGCAAAAAAAAATAAAATAATAAAATAAATAAAGACATGTTGAAAAACATATGAGGTGTTTATGTACGAATGAATGTATATGTAAATATACATCCATACATAAGTGTATATTTATATAAATGAATGAATAAATAAATAAAAAAACACGTTTGCATGTACATTTCATATAGAGCCTCTTTATGTTTATTTAATATTTTCCCATTCATCTTTCTTTATAGAATATAAAAATTCACATACAAACATACAAATATACATACAAACGTAGATGTAAATTTATTTAATAAATTTGTATATTATTTATTTAATATACATATGTATGTACATATACATACATAAATACATACAAATGGCTTGCATGCCAAATAGATTAACTCATAAAGTTAAGAAAATAAGATAAAAAAATGTCTTGCCTAAACAATATTTGTCATATAGTTTTAGTGTTAAGAAAATTTGTTTTATTTAGAAGCCAATTGAGAATTTTGACTTTCATTCATTAAATAAAAGTTATACAAAAGTGATCACAAATAAACGATAATTTATCTATATATGTATATAAAAATGAAATGGTCCATGTATGTAATGTCATCACGTGAGAACGGCTGGAGCGATTTGGCAGATTTTTTTTTATTCGATTCGAAATTTTCAGGAGATGGTTTCTAAAGAAAAAAAAAATTAAAAATTACGGCTAAAACCCGTTTTTTTGAGTCCAGTAAACTGTAATAAAAAAACCCCTAAAGTATGCAGTACAAATTTAGATATTTTATTTGCAAATAAATAGGAACAGGCAGGGTTGGAGAAACTTGACGAACTAACATTAGTAAATGCTACCGGGCGAAGCCGGTGCGATCAACTAGTTTTAAATAAAAATAGTTATGTATGTACTATTAAGTGTATTAATAATAAAATAAAAAAATAAAAATCATAATTATGGAGTTAATCATTTTGCCTAATAAGCCATTCATATGTACAATTTATATGTTTAGTAAATGTATATAAAATAATATTTTTGTTTAACTTATGGGGGTGTTGTTATTTTTATACTAATATTAAATAATTTTTCCTTTTTTTTTTGCAGTTTTTGTTTTAATTTAAAGTTTCCTATTTTATTATAAACATTAAATTTTAGAAAATTTAGTAATTTGTGTGTTGTTTTGTTAGTATTTTATTTTGCTTAATTCATTGCTTCAATTATACCTTTGGGGATATTTAAATTTTCTATATTGTTTAAAATGAAAACCCAACAAAAACAAAAAATACTTGTGATTTATGCATTTTAATTAATAAAAAAAAAATGTACTAAACTTTTGTGTACAACACATTTTTTTTGGTTTAAATCCATATGTATTTAAAACATCTGTTACTTGTAAAACGTTTGCATGTGTGTGTTTTTTTATGAAATTGTAATCAATCAAAATGGGGTTTGGTTAATTTTTAAATTATCAGATTTTGGTAAAATATTTAAATTTATATTTAAAAAATACAATAATAAATTAAGATTGAATGTTTGTTTGCAATATAAAGAAATTGTTGAGGCTGTATTTATTTTAATTATTTTTTGGAGCCCTTTCGATTTTAGCTGCTTCCAAGGTCTAATATTATTTTGCGTCATCTAAATACAACATATTGAAAACTTGAGCAAAATCGAATAACGCTACAAAATTTCAATAATATACACAGAGAAAACAGATTCGCAGTAGCAACCGAATTTGTTGCCAATCGAATGATTCGGTTGCACACATAGAATTTTTCGGTTATATCAAGAGATAGTCAGTTTGTAATAAAGAATTTCGGTTGAAGCAACCGAACTTTTCTTACCCCTTCTAAAATTTTGTACCCACAACTTAAAGATTCGTTCACTAAGACAGAATCATACGATTGGCTACAAATTCGGTTGCTACCACGAATCTGTTTTCTCTGTGTTGATGAATAACTTGCAATAACTCTCAAATAAGGCCCAAGTATAGTTTAACACTAATAAGGTTCATGTCTACGCAAATATTATTACTGAATGTTATGGCGATCGACCCGTAATTGACCAATGCTCCCATATAATAACCTATTCATAATTCCTGGTTTATTATACTGGTTAACCTAGTTCCATCGGTTTCAACGTGCGAGAGATGGTTTTTGCGGTTCAGAAGTGGTGATTTGGATACGGAAGACAAAGATCGCCCAGGCCAACCAAAAATGTTTGAAGATCAAGAATTGGAGGCATTACTCCATGAATATTGTTGTAAAACTCAACAAGATCTTGCAAAATCATTGGGAGCTACTCAAGCAGCAATTCTAAAACATTTGCGAGTAGCAGGATTCACCCAAAAGTAAGGAAATTGAGTACCATACGAATTGACGCCGAGAGACCTTGAACAAATATTTTGTATGTCTGAAATGCTGCTTGAACTCTATCAAAGAGAATCATTTTTGCACCGAAACGTAATACATTGTATGTGAAGCCCGGCCAATAGCCGAATCGACACCAAAGCCAAATATCCATGGCGTTAAGATAATGCTCTGTATTTGAGGAGCAAAAGCACCCTATCTATTATGAGCTACTGAAATCTGAGCAGATCATTACAGGGAACTGATTCCTTTAAATCGAACATTGGCCGAAAAAGCCAGAATATGTGGCCAGACATGAAACCGTAATATTCCATCATGACAACACTCAGATAAAAGTGGTTGGGCACCCGCTTTATAGTTCAGACCTTGCTCCGTCCAACTACTATTTTTTTCGATCGAATTAGAACGCAGTCCCTGGGATACTCTTCACTTCGAAACATAGTATTCGATTTTGTCTTGATTCTTTCTTGGCCTCAATAAATGTGCAGTTCTTTTAGCTTGGAATTAGAGTTTTTCACGGGAATTCCGCCAAATTTCAATCCCTAAATCCCTGGAAATTGTGCGAGAATTCCCCGCAATTATTTTCCTTAGTTTTATGTGAATGTTTTTTAACTTAACTTAATCTAAAAGATGCTTAAAGCTCCAAAACAAATGCAGAAGAGTCATACAACAACAAAAATGTAACCTAAATAGATCAATAACAAGTTCTTTATTCAAAACATTCAAAAAACTCGTGAATGTTCAGGGCTGCCATAGAATTCTCTTTCGGTTGAAAGAGGAATTATTTTAGAATTTAGCTTTTTCACAAAGAGTAAAACGAAAATTTTTGTGGAATTGAATTTTGTTTAATGTTATTGGATTTTCTTCAAGTTTTAATTAACATCTTTAATTAATTTTTGATTTAATAAGCAAAACATTGCCAACTCAAAACGAAAAAAAAAAAATATTTATTTTTTGCGAATTAATAGAATTAATTAGAATCTAACGAAGGTAGAACAAAATCTAATGGAAATTGAAGCCATTTCGTTACAATAATATATAATTTGTTCTTGGCGGGGATCCCGGGAAATGAAAAGTGCTGGAAAAGAAAAACTCTACTTGGAATCCATATATTACCAGAAAAATGAGAAAAGGTTATAGTAAACAATGTCCAATACTTTGAATAAATTTATATTATACAAATTGTGATAAAATCCCCCATTTTTAAGTCATACACCCAATAAATTGTTTAATTAAAATGTTTTTTAATTAACTAAGACTTTTGGCATACTTTTAGCTCCTCATTATTACTCCCCCTTTGGAAAACTAAAAGAGTATGTATAATTCCATTATTTTTCATGCCAGCACTTGAAAGTTTTTCTAGCATTTAATATACATCAAATATTATTTTTTTCCTTATTTTACAATTTAATTAGTAAAATGAAATTGTTCACTTTCAATTTTTAACCTAGAGCAACTTTATTCCACTTCACATGTTTAAGTGCAGTTATGCTTTTTAATTCTAAAGAATAAAAAATATATTTACAAAACATACTACTTATACATACTATAATAGGTAGTATGCATTTGAGGTTGAGGGCAAGTTAGGTATTAAATACGAGTATAATAATAAATTATTAAAAGAATGTTTGAAAAAACAGTTTTTATTGTAAATAATTTCTAAAAAGAAATTTCAATCGTAGAGAATTTGTATACAAATAGAAAATTTAGAGGTTTATAAAACCTTTAATAAATTAAAAAAATTGTATGAATAAGGCCATAGAAAATTATCCATAGAGACCAGTAACTCCGTTTTGTCAAACAAAAAACAAAAAATCATGAGTCTGATACACTAACAAAATACATTGACTACCATGTATTTTGTAGTTGCAAGAGTTAGGTTTTTGACAATTACGTTTCGTCTCTATGTTACCCTATGAATAAGGCATAGATAAATGCACACAGATCGGAAACTCACCTATCATAGACCTAACTCAGTTGTAAAAACCTAAGTGGTGAGAATCTATTATTAGTAAAAAAAACTATGTGAAAACAAAAGCAACACTCGTAGGTAAAATTGTTTGGAATAATTTGTTTGCTTGAGTTTTTTCTAGTTCCCGCTCTATGTAGTATATTTCTCTACTTTCAGTATTTATATTATTAAACTAGTTGACCGCCCGGCTTCGCCTGGTGGCATTTACTAATGTTAGTTCTTCAAGTTTCTACAACCCACATACACCTGCCTGTTCTTATTTATTTGCAAATAAAATATCTAAATTTGTACTGCATACTTTAGGGAGCTTTTTTATTACAGTTAACTGGACTCAAAAAACCGGTTTTATTTGGAATTTTAAATTTTTTTTCTTAACAAACCATCTTCTGAAAATTTCGAATAGAATAAAAAAAATCAGCCAAATCGCTCCAGCCGTTCTCACGTGATTATATACGGACCATTTAATTTTTATATATATAGATATACTTAAATAAAAAAAATTACACTTCATTACAAAAAAAGAAACGAATCAGAGCATATTTTTGTTTCAAACAAAAGTCAAGATCTTTCTGACCTTGCTTTAACTTTAACGCCACATAAAATATAATTTATTGTACAAGTAATAATAGCACAATATTTTTCTACATCTATAAGTTAATTTTCAGTTTCTATTTAGCAAAATGTCAGTTTGTTGCTAAAACTTAATTTCATTAAGTTTATTTTTTTTTTTTGAAATAAAAAAATTTTAGCCTGAACTACAATAGTCGAGTTATCACCCTTGGCTTGCCAATCATTCCTTTTTATTCATTTAAATTTTTCATAATTTTTTGCTAAATTTCTTCTTTTGTTTTGTTTTATTATAAATTTTAGTTTCCTTAATTTGTTCTTGTTGTTGCTGCAAAATGGAATGTCAAAAATAAAAATAAATATAAAAAAAACAGCAACAAAAACAAGAACGACAAGAACAGCAGCACTGTCGATTTCTACACTTGTTGCTGGCCCATTTCTTGCCTCTTTTATTTTCTATTTCATTTTATTTATGAAAATTCACATTGAATTCTAACACGTCTTATTACTAATACACAGCTATACACAAGAACGCATACAGACAGGCAGACGGACAGACATTGAAACGCTTAGTTATTCATACTTTTTATACATTTCTATAAATTTTCTTTTACATACAATCATACAACGTTGAAGCATAATCATCATCATTATGCCACCCTACACTACCTTATAATGGGGTGGATACAATGAGCATTTGGCCATGTTTGTAACATTTAAGACTACTGATGTAAGCCTTTCTTTTATTATCACATTCACTATCCTTTGTTCAAATTCAAATATTTAGGCAACCAAGTCTAACTTTTCTTAATTAAAATTTTACCAAAATCGGGAAATTTAATAAACACTGGTTATATTTTAGAATATAATACTGATTTCACTAAAATGTACATACATAAACATGACTTTCTACAGTCAAATTCTGAAACTTTGAGCCAGATCGGTTAATGTAAAGGAGACAAATTTATTTATTTTCAGTTTTTACAAACAATTTTTCACTAAATATTAAATTTATTATTAATTTATAAGGCTTTCGTAATATATACGGAATTAACTATTTAAAAAGGTATTATGGCAAAAATTATTTGTAAAATTTTTGATCTACATATATAGAATTCTCGGGAATATTATGTGTCATAGGTAGGGGTTTTATCCCGGGAATTCCCGGTTCAAATTTCCCTGGAATTTTGCCAATTTTTCACGACCCGATTCCCGGGATTTTTAGTCGGGAATCCCGGGAATTAAAAACTGACGAAAATACATAGAAAACAATATATTTTTTCACCAAAAAACAGTGAAATCGGCTTATAAATCGGCAATAATAGACCGTTTATTATTATTTATTTGGGGTTTTATTGGGAATCAAAAAAGGTCGGAAAATTAAAAACCATAGTCATAGGTCATGCAAAAAAAACTTTCCTAAGCTTCGGAAAAGGTTTAATATGAACAGAAAAGCTATAGCTATAACTATAAAAACATTTACCCTTTACCAGTAATTTTGTTTACACTATTTTCAAAACTCTAATTCCAAACTTTTTAAAATGTTTGTTTAACATTTTTTTCACAATTTAGGAATAGATCTTTAGAATAAAATCTAACAATAATTAACTCAATACTTCTCATAAAGATGAAATTGTCTTGAATTGAATAATTTGTACAAAATATGTAACATTTTTTATTTTATATTTTATATAATAAGTGAGATTGAAAAAACCTTAACACACGTTTTTCCTTAAAACTATTAACCCAAATATTATATTGATTTTTTGATCCATTTACCTTTGAAAAGTATGTCAGTTATTATGTTTAATATCAATTATATTCATTTGTTATTAATCTGATTAAAATGAGTGACGAGAAAAAAGTACGAACTAAAATTATTAAATATTTTCAACACAACCCAACTTGATCCTACAAAAAGTTGGCCAAGCAATCAAAGGTCTGCAGTCAAACTGTTTACAATGTTTTTAAACAGTTTCACTAGAATTTGTCCGTTGATAGAAAACCTGGTTCAGGTAGAAGGAATGATCCACATGATATTTCTAAAGCCAATAAATAGAAAGCATTTTCAAAAGAGCTCCAAACACATCCGGTAGGAAAGCAGTGCGGTTATCTCAGTACTCGGACTATTTGGTACGAAAAGTTAAAGCCAATGCAGGTTTAAAAACATACAATCAAAAAGTTTCTGATAGGAACGATGCAAAAAATTTAGAGGAAAAAGACAGAGCACGGAAATTGAAATCAAGTTTTATAAATAAAATATACCTGTTGCATAATGGACAAAGCACAGTGGCGCCCGTAGAACAAGTGAGGTTTCAAAAATCAAAATTTCATGTGCCAAAAATGCTACTCTTATTACAATCAGATTTGTAGTTCAGAAGATATAGCCCTTCAAAGTTGAATGATTTTCAGTTTTCAAAAAAACAGACAATGTTTAGGTAATTTGGTCCGCTTTCAGATACAATATATCAAAAACTATGTAACTGATCGTCATTATTTTTGATTCTTTTGATAGATATATTTATTAAGAAAAGAATAAACAAAAACAGTTTGTTTTGTATTTGTCCATGTAAATCGATATTTTTAATTTTTTTCAATATTTCTCAACTTTGAAGGAAAATAAAAGAAAATCAATTTCTATATTTGCCATATTTTCAAAATAAGTTCTTTGATTATTCCATTACCTAATGCAAAAATTTCCAGCTGCCCATTCTTGTCCCATTTTTTGCTAGAGGTAAAATTTTGAAAAAAGACATGGTTTCAAAAATGACATATGATCGTGAACCAAAAATTTTTTTTCCAAAAAAATTGTTTTTTAATCTTTTCTGGAATAATCTTAAATCATAAAAGCCTTTAAAAAGAAACATAAAAAATTTTAAAAAATATTTTATTTTACTTCTCATAAAATTGATTTTTCCACAAACTTCAACTTTGCTAACCCATAAGTATGCATTTGAAAGGCGTAGAACCATTTTCAAACACTCATTTCATAGGCTGATCCATTATCTATCATATGCTTTTTAAATTTTTTTAATTTTCTCATTTGGTTGAAAAATTATGATTTTTGCAACGAAAAAACTCAAATGCCGCCACTGTGCGACAAAATGTATATTTTGGCAAATTGTTTGCAGCTTCCAGGTCAATATTTGTATGTTGCTGATAATCGAGGGAATGTTGTAGAAAAGTTTAGGACCCAAAAGCAGAAAATATTCCCAAAAAGTTCTTGATATGGCAAGCAATATGCAGTTGCGGCAAAAAAGCCAAACATTTGTTACAAAGGGTTTTATAAATACCGAAATTTACATGAAGGAATGTTTACAAAAGAGGATGTGTATTTTTACCAAGGGAGACATCAATTGATTAGAACTATAAAAATAATCTTTTTTGTAAGTTGTAATAATAATTCCAGTATCTGTACCTCAAACTGTAGGTTTAGAGGTTTCTTATTTATTAACATTTGTGTATGATAAGATTTTCTCGATCTCACTCCTTATTGTAGATAATTAAAAACAACCACAGTCAAGGTTTTTAGAAAATCTTTGTGTGTTTTGTTAGTACTCCTAATTAAAGAGCGATCACCTAAAATATCGTTAACAAAATAACATCAAATACAGTTACTGAAATCATACAAATTATCGCCAAATTCAGCCATTTCCAATCGTTAGTCAACCTTGTTTTGGCTTTGAAATTAAACAAAAAAAACTATACAATAGAGAAATTCCAAGTAATTACTTGGTAATGACTTGCAAATTTCTCAATAACATATTTTTTCAATGACAACTACATCTACTACCATCTGTATTACTGAGAGATACTTACTTATTCATTAAACATTTAAATACAATAAAATAGTTAATTGTACCATGACATACAAATAATTCCCATTCAGTTTTTACTAATAACAGCTTATGTAAGTTTTTCTATGAAAAAGCTTGAAAAGTAAGCTTTTTGCACTTCTACTATAATTTCATTAAATATTCATAACCAGATATAAAATATTGATTGTAGATCCCACAACATATATATATTTTGGGTCCTTATGAAATGTAAAAACGATCTAGCTATGTATATCTGTGGATTTGTCTTACTTTAAAGTAAACAATAATTTTTGGCATGAAATTTGTCTTATAGTGTTCACTTTGGAAAACTGAAGAAAGTGTTCTTTGTAAATAATTTTTATTATAATAAAATTAATTTAATCTTTTATTTTTGATTTTTCCTATGCATATCCACGATTTTTTCCTGCATATATTTGAGCTTTTTTGCTTGCACAGGTAGGTCTGGTCATTATATATGATGTGTTATTTAAATAATATCAAATAAATGACTTATTGAAGTTCATACTTGTAAATTTACATGGTAATTAGCAGGCAAGGAACATTTTTATTATAAAGTTAAAAGAATGTTGAAACGGATTTTGGATTACGGCTGTATTTCCTTGAAAAAAATAGGAATTATGAGACAATATTTAGATTTAAAACAATATTTACAAGAGAAAGTTTATGTTGATTTTTTTGTTAAAGCCTTTTGCCAAATTAGTCATTTATTTAAAGATTATTAGGATATTAAATAACAAATACGTCCAAACCATATTAAAATTCAAAACTACTACAAAAATATAACATGACCCTATATCAACTATATCAGATGTAGTAAATCACCTGTTCGTTTTTGACCGCCATTTTTCGATTTTTGTTGCCCTTTTTGTTTTTGTTCATCCCATTTAAACTTAAACGCACATAAAACAGAATTGAATAGAATGAATAGAAAAAAAGATATTATGCGACTAAAAAGAAAGACTACGTAAATAATTTAGAAAGACTTGTACAAAAACAAAAATAAAAAAAAAAATGAAATAGAATAGAACTGAACTGAAATGATTTTAAGGCGAATATTTTCCACTTGAGATTTTTTTTATTTTTATTTTTGTATTTTATTTTTCATTTCTTAGTTAAAGAAAACTTTATATAATCAAAAAATATACGCAGACAGAGCGACAGCAAGATCATTTGAAATGATTTTCTCAAAATATAGATATGAAATGCTGGCAGTAAAGATTTAAATTTTGGGAATTATTTAAATTAGAATTAGAAACACTTACACCAGAATACCGCTACATAATCCTTGTCAGCCAAAAGTTTTTCCAATTGCTTGGCATTGACTTCTTCGATGACGGCTTCGGGTTCAAGTGGGGCGGAGGCAGCTGCGGGAGCTGAATTACTATTCGTTGAAGCTTTCTTGTTAGCACAATTCACATTTTCGGGAAAACTCAGCACAAATAAAGAACAAATGACCAAAGTCAGTAGAGATTTTAAACGCGGAAAATGCATTTTATATTCAATTTAATTTTTGATTTCTTATTTTATTTTCTTCTTCTTCTTTTTATTCGAATTTTCAAGCAAGAAAATTCAAGATTTTAATTTCACTTTATCTCAACGAAATTAAATTCATCGGCGAAAAGTTGTTTTAAAAATAAATAAAAAATAAACGGGGGGAATGAAAAAATAAAGTAAAAAACTAAAATGGGAATAAGAGAGAAGAGAGAGAGAGAAAAAAAAATTAAAATTTTCTATAGTTTCAAATAACTTTTATTTTTAACTAAATCAAACACTTTGTATTTCACTTAAAATATATTTCTTTAAATTTTTTTAAAATATTTCTTTCGTTGGTTTTTCTCTTTTTTAAATTAATTTAAATATTTCTTATTTTTCCCAATCGATTTCAATATTAAAATACATCTATGCGAGTTAATGTTTGCTTGTATGTATGTATATCTAGTATATATTTTTAGATTTCACACACAAAAAAAAGAATGTAGAAACATTTAAATATATATAGAATTATAAAAGAAAAGATATGTATATATTTATTCACAAATTTCTTCCGCGGACTGTTGGATCGTATTTTTTATTTGATTTTTTTTTTATTTTTTGTTCTACTCCGTGCAGAGGTCCGCTCGCAACTGAAATATTTTGGTGAAAATTTATTTATTGAAAACTAATTTTCACTAAAGCTTTTTGGGCCAATTACATTACGTCTAAGAGGTGAAAAGTTTTCTAATTTCCAAAACAAGCGAAATTTTCGAATATTGAAATTTTACTAAGGAGTCTGCGCCTAATAATCAATATGTCTTGTTCTTGTTCTTTTGCTTTCGAATATTTTTGATATAAACAAAATTTGAGATCGTAGACATTAAAGCAGAAAGAATAACAAATAAAATAAACGTAAAATAAATATAAATAAAACTAAAAACTAACGAAAAGTACAATTAGTTAAACGAAAGAATAACAAATCATGATTTTGTTTATAAACAAAACGAATTGCATGAAAATCCCATTTGTATCTAGATGCATTCATTCAAATCTTTTACACATTCAAACACTCACATATACTTTAAAGAATCCGTGTCAATCTGCATGTGTTGGGCGCGTACATGTGTCCGTAGATTTTTCAAATTGATCTTGAAAGTGTTGATGCTTAAATACAGAAATACAAAAAAAAACATATATTTTTATACATATAGTTTTACACTTTACAGCAGAATATTTTATAAACAAATAAAACTTTTACAACTGTTTAGTATTTAAAAATTTAATTTAAGTATCTTATTTGCTAAATTGATTAACTCAAGTTTTTGAATTTGTGTGACCTAAATTAAAATTAAAACCAAGTTTAGCTACCATCATCCGTAAAATGGCGTTTTAGGTCGACTGACGTTACCGAAATAATTACAATTACCGTTACCGTTAAAATACCATTACCAAAATAATCGAAATCGTTACCTATTGAATATTTATATTTATTGAAATCTACAGAAGTTAAAATGTTATAAAATACCAACTTTAACAAATTATTTTTATTTTTTGTAAATTTTATTAACAATTCATGACATACCGAAATTACCGTTAGCATTTAAATACCGTTACCAAAATTATAATAAATACCGGTAACGAATTATGCTAAAATACAGTTACAACTAAGTCAACCTCACCTAAATAATCCAAACTAGCATAACCGTTACATTTTTATCGATTCGAATCCGGCAATCAACCATGATAAGTAGGATAGAAGGGGACATTGGCCACTTTTTATACCCTTTATAACCGTCTGTATGTTGAAATCAATCCGAAGCCACCAAATAACCTACATGGATGGTTGATACATCAATGTATCCGCTATAGTCAAACTTAGATTGCTCTTTAAAATTTATGAAATCTGTCCACATATTTCTGAGACATAAGCAAAAAAAAAGCGACCACAATTTTGGAATGACATTTTTTTAACCAATATTTTTTTCCCAAACATTTTTTTTTACCTAAACATTTTATAAGCCAAAATGTCATCAACATTTTTTTCACCAAATTTTCCTTTTCAACAAAAAATTGTCTTTATCAACTAAATTTCACCAAATTTTTTATACGCCCTCTTTAAAAAAACACAAAAGATATTCTTAAATTTATTCTTGTTTCAAATATTTAGGCTATAGTTTTACTTATTTCAATTTTGCTATGTTAAAGGAGGTAAATGATTTAATTTATTTAAACAGTAAACAAAAATATTTATTTTATTTTAAACATAATCTATTTGGTAACTAAGACAGCCACTTCAGTTTTGTAATATGTTGCATGCAATTCTTGTATTTGATTACATTATATTAAGGTTTCTTGGAATTGTTTCTTGGATTGTAAAAATATTTTTTGAAAAATTTTATAGAACTGTTTTCGAACATTTGGGATTTTTCTAGAGTTAATTTTTTAATATTTCTAATCATACTTCATGGCAAGGGTATATATAAGTTTGTCATTCCGTTTGTAATTTCTACATTTTTCATTTGCGACCCCACAAAGCAAAGATAACGGAGTCGATATAGCTATGTCTGTCTTCCATAGCCCCCAAATAACTTACATACGTAATTCATACATCAATATATCCGACGCTATTTAAAATCGAGAAAATTGGCCCACAAATGGCTGAGATATAAGAAAAAACTTTTTTTCATTAATTTTTTTCACTTATAAATTCGAAAAAATTAAACAAAAATTAAAATAACCATTTTGAAATTTTTTTTTTTTTAAATTTTTATTTTAAAGTAAAATTTGGTGACGGTCATATAAAATTCGGCACAGCCGAATATCACTCTTTTGAGCTACGTTTCCGCATACACCGTAATCGGCACCGAAAACGAAATTCCATACATTTGCACCGAAAAAAAGTTCGTTTCAGAAATCGGCAACGAAAATTGGAAACGAAACGGCACCGATCAGTAACGAAAAACCAGTCATTTGGGGCTTACTTCAAGTAGGTTGATTTCGGTGCTGTAGGAACGAAATTATTTTAATTATTTTTTTATAATATGTATGTATTTTGTGGGGTATCAAAAAAAACATATGTGAAATTACTATATTTTAGAAGGTTTGAGGTTTGAGTTTTTGAAATTGTATTAAAAAATGTAACTATTTTTCTTTAGATAAAAATTCATATCAGAGATTTTTTTTAATCTTAGGAAGACAAAAATAACTTTTATTCCAAATTTTTTCATGAACTTTCCTTTACATCTGGCTCATAATTTTCACTTTCGAGCTCAGATATCATACAATTATATCTTGGTTATTATTAGTGTATTCAATTAATCGGGTTTCTGATTTAATCGGTTAATCGAGCAAATAATTAATCGAGGTGTAGATTTAATCGGTTAATTTTAAATTATTCGATTAACCGAATAATTTCCATTTTAATTTTAAATTGAAAAGAAAAACAAGAACTGTGTACTTATATAAGCATTTTGTTAATAAAAAGAACAAAAACATAAAAAACAAACAAAACATATCATTTCAACAAAATAACAAATAAACATATACATTTTTTTAGGGAGGTCTTCTGAAACAATCTTTAAAAAAAGGAATATAATTTATATGCTTTCTTTTTAAACGATTTGTTTTAGTTTAGTAAAACTTGACTTGAAAAAACTCTCTCACTAATTATAAATGTTGGAAAAATCGAAAAAAAATATTAAATTTCTCATTTCTTTTTTTTAGTTTTTTCTAAGCATATAAAATCCTCTTTGGATTTTTTTAGATTTTGAATACTTTAATAGTTTCGTTAAGTTGTGATAAAAGACTCGTTTCAGTAATGTCTATCGTCCTCCGACTCATTAGGACAATGTTCATCATTGAACATTCTTGAAAAAAGGGTCATTTCCAAATTCCTTAGTGTCAGTTATCGTACTATACTTCAAAAAATTATTGCTAGAAGGGAATGTTTACGATTTATGAAATAAAATCTGTAACATTCCTATATTTCTATATAAAGCGCAAAAAAAATGTCAGTAAATCGGTTAATCGGTTTATTTGTTATTTGAAAATAGTCAATTTTAAATTATTCGAACAAAATTAATCGGCTGACCGATTAACGGTCAGTAAAAACTTTAAAATATGCTCTTAAAATTTAAAAAAATATGCTATTAAAAACAAGCTTTTACATAATTTTTAACCAAAAAATATACTTTTATTTAAAAAAATCAATACAATTCATTTCTAAATAGGCAAAGTAACATAAAATAAACAAAAATAACATAAACTAAAACAAGTAAAACAAAAAATAAATACAACATAAAAACAATAAGCTATGAAAAGGCCTCGAGAGGTATTTTTTGATGATATTTTATATAAATATAAAGTCACTTCTTCAATTAAGGTTATTATGCAATAAATTACAAAATATTGACTTAAATTTTCAAATAAAAATCGTTGTCTATTGGATCTGAAAACATTTTTATACATAGAAAATGTTCTTTCGACATCAACTGATGTTATAGGAGCAAATTTAAAAGACAATATTTCATTAACACTTAGAACTGTTAAGTTTGAATTAGAACTAAAATTTGATATTTAGATGGCGCTATTATTAAAAAAGAGCTTATTTTAAACAAAGGAAGTAAAAACCTGTAACGCAACAGCGAAAAATAAGTAAGACAAAATTTGTTTTTGATAAAGTCAAAATATGCTATTAAACAGTAAAATATGCTCTAAAAACGCAAAATATGACATAAATATGCTCTTAAAACAAATATATGCAAAAAAAAGCACTTAAGGGTAAAATATGCAAAAATATGCACTAACAAATCGATGCCAAAATTCTTAAATAATTCTGAAACGTGTAAATATCTTATCCATGTGCTCATTAGACTCACCAGAAAAAATATGCATTTGCATATTTTGGTTTCCCTGGTTATAACAACATTTTTAGAGAATTTTCAACATTTTGGATACAGATAATTTTTACGGATCAGCCCCGATTTTCGAGCGAATTTATATTTTGTTTTTATTCTGAAAAATGTTTGCAATAAGTTTTCAGTTCTTATTACGCATTCGAACCGTGAGCGGACATATGATTTATGGCACATTATTTAAAACATATAGACGATTATTACGCAATTTAGTAATGTTTGAGTCTAGTTGCACTGGATTATGAAATAAAAGAGCAAACAAAACTGTATAATATTGAAATTCTACTAGTTAAGGTCAGCATAGCTTAAAATTTATTTTACACACAAAATTTAAAACTTAATTAAACAATATATGTAAAAAGGATTTTAGTTAGTAAATAAATAATTTATTTTTTTGTTTTAAAATTTATATTGTTGTTTGAAAAGGAAATACATATCCTGAGAAAAAATAAAAAATTATATACAAAATGTGTTTAATTAAAATAAACGTTAATTACATACATACATATGTGTGTGTGTATGTCATGTGGTTTTTCATTCAACATAATAATGATAATAATAATAATAATATAAAATGTTAATAATGTTCCTGACGGTTGGGCTCTATTGTGACACGAGCATATGGACTGCCAGCACCAACTTTGCGACGCATGGTGACACCGCCATTTGGCCGCAAACCCACCACAATAAAGTAAATACAAATGGAACAGAGAGCGATGAGAGCCAACACAATTATGCCATAAACCCAGCGTGGCCAACGTTCACAACTGAAATCATTGCGATTGGCCTTGGCCAAACGTACGCCCCTCAAACGGGAGGGCTTAAAGCAGCGGCCATTGGTTTCAATGCGCACCTCCTTAAGCCACACTAAATTGCAATCGCAATGTAACGGCATACCATTGAGATCCAGGGTGGCCAGTTGGAAGAATATAGGAGACAAAGTATTATTGAAACCACGCAGAGCAGTGCCGCGAAATATCATCGAGTGAAGTTTGGGTGAGCGTGTGGCATTTTGGCCAAACGAATACTCGTGCATGTCCACCAAACTGCGGCTGTTTTGGAAACTTATTTTCTCCAAAGACTCCAAAGGCACCAGTGAATTTTCTTCTATGCTGACGAGACGAGGCATATCTTCCATATACAACTCGTGTATATGCATCAAACGTTTTGTGTCCGATTCCAATAAAGACTCAAACAGATTTTCACTTAAATCTATTAGCTCCAGACCCTCAGGCAAATTTTGTGGCACCTCAGTCAATGAATTTCGTCTTAAATCCAATTCTTTCAAAACCACATTCTTCGGCAACACAATGTTGTTTAGATTACAGGCCTTCAATTTCAAAGTACGCAGTTTATTATTCACACCATATGTCTGATAAAAGTCCAATTCTTGTATGCCCTCTGTTTGATTGAGCTGACGATTCCACGACAAATACAACGATTCCAACGACTGCAGCGGTAAAAATATTTGAAAAGCCAAATTGTGCAAATTATTGTGCGACAAATCCAACACCTGCAAATGGGGTAGATCGGAAAAGGCATAGGGCTCTATGGTTTGTATACTATTCCAACTCAAGTACAGTTCCCGAAGATTCGCTACTTTAACGAAATTCTTTGCCATAACCATGGAAATGTTATTGTGCATTAGATTCAGCAGAGTTAAACTGTCACTGGCCAACATTGGCACTCGTTCCAATTGATTCCAAGTCAAATCCAAACGATCTACAGAAGGAGGCAAGAGTTCGGAAAAGTCTGCCGTCAGCAAACTCTTGAAACTGCAGTCAATATTGAGAACGCGTAAGCCCCAGGGCGCAGAACCTTCGCTGATACATTCACACGATTTGCGGGTATTTTTATGTAATTCCGGATAGCAAAAGAGTTCAATATCATTGGCCTCTATGGCTTCCGAAGAAATTTCCACGCATAACAATGATACAACCAGTGCAGTTATTATTAGCCATGATTTGCGATTAGTCACCATCTCTTTATGTGTTTGATTTTGTAAGTTTGTTTAAACTTTGAACAGTTTTTTTTTCTATTTCTTTTATTATCTGACTTTAATTGTTTTTAATTTTTTGTATTATTAACAAATCATTATGAATATTTAGTCCGTATTTCTTTACGCCATTAAAGTTTAATCGATACTAAATATTCTGATTGTAGTTTTAGCCATAGTACAGCGACCGTTTATTTTATCTTATCATTTTTGGAAATGCTGCCAGCTGATAAAGAATTCGATTTTATTCCAGTCAGACTTGTAAGCTATTGAAAACTTTGATGTGCAACCACATAAAGAGTTCTTTTGTTTAGTTTAGATTGTATCTTAGAGTCTATGAGTGAGGTGAGGGGAGTTGAAATTATTTTGGTTGACTTTCTTATCTCACCAGTTTTTTGTAGTTGTAATTGTTTAATTAACGCACTAGATATAATAAATGCAATGGAAATTCTGGAATTGTAGTAAACATTCATATTTTTTTATACTTTATGCGGTTTGTTTAAAGTATTTACAGTAAAAATTAAACCGACAGACTATATTCAATATCCTCTATCTTAGATTTCCATTAAAATGAGCTTTGAAAATATTCAAAATGAAAAGTTATGAAAATATTCAAAATATTCAGCTAACAATGCCACATCTTTTTGACATTACATACATGGACCATTTCATTTTTATATGTATACTAGTTGACCACCCCGGCTTCGCCCGGTGCCATTTACTAATGTTAGTTTTTCAAGTTTCTCCAACCCACATACACCTGCCTGTTCTTATTTATTTGCAAATAAAATATTTAAATTTGTATTGCTTACTTTAGGGGACTTTTTTATTACAGTTGACTGGATTCAAAAAACCGGTTTTAGCCGGAATTTTTTAATTTTTTTTCTTTACAAACCATCTACTGAAATTTTCGAATAGAATAAAAAAAATCAGCCAAATCGGTCCAGCCGTTCTCTCGTGATGACATTACATACATGGACCATTTCATTTTTATATATATAGAAGATAGATATATGATAGATAAACGAAATAATGAACCAAAATGTGAGACATCCATGAAAAAATTTAATGTTTTTCCCATTTTCTTTTTATTTTATTTTTTTAGATTTTTATAAATATGAGTAACTGAAAAATTATTTGGTATTTGAGGATACTATATTTAAAAAAAAATAAGTACATTTGCAACTTTGTTGTCCAAAATGTCGAGCGAATTAAGCATATAAATATCGAGCGTACGTGATATAAAAGGGAAGTGATTTTGAGGTACATACATGTATCATGGAAGGTTTTTTTCTATTAATTTCTTACACTAAACCAAATATCTTTCCGTCATATTTAAATATGATTTTAAAATAATTCAAATTTAATATTGTTCGTGACATACCGTAATAAAATACATATGTATATATTCTGTGAATACATGAATGTCCGTCTGTATGTTGAAATCAACTTTCCGTAACCCCCAAATAACTTACATACATGATTCATACATCAATATATCCGCTGTAGACCCGGTTCGGTTACTATTTAAAATTGAGAAAATCGGCCCTCGATTTTTAATTTATTTTTGATCTATATCTGGATTACTAATTCATAATATAGACAATATGGATAACTGATAGATATTTCAAAGTTCTTTGCAACGACGGGAATAGTAAGTTGGACCTAAAATGGGTTAAAATCGGAAAAAAAATTTTAACCCAAATTTTTTTTTTTCACCAAAAAAAAAATTCATATGTCATAAATTTTTTTCACTAATAAATTAAAAAAAAATTAAAATAAAAAAATAATTTAAAATACTATTTTGAAAAAACAAAAAAAAATATTTTGTAGCACAGCCGAATATTTTTAGCTCTCATTTATATCACATTGGCGTTAAATTTAAAACTATGTTTTTTTATTGTTTATTTATTTAGTGTTGAATGATTAATTTTTTTACTGATAAATAAGTTGCTTGCATTAGTAGATTATGGAGGAGGAATTCGAATTATAATCGAAACATACTAAAATATTTAGCAATTTAAAAAACATTTATTTTAATTTCAAATGCACTCAAAATTTAATTTACTACACATTACAAACATTTTCATTTTAATTATTAAATATGTATCTCGAATTTATTTCCCCCTGCCTAAGCAAAGCCAATTATGGCAATGATTGCAGGAGGATTAGGCTGCTGGCAATGTAACCATATAAACAGAGACAATCTTAAAACCCTTCATATGCAGTCATAAAAATCGTGTTTGTATGACCTTTAACGAATAAAAAACCAAAAATACATTTAACACTCTTCACAATAAAAAAAAAAAAAAATGTTGCATATTATTTATGAATGTGTAGCTGGCTGGTGGCATGCCACTGCTTGCTTATAAAACATGTCATCAAAACAAGACTTATCTCTGAGTTTAATTGAAGAAGATGTCGTCGCTACTTAATTCTTTTTGCTGACATAAAAGAGGAAATGACAAGATTAAATTTTTAGCAGAGAGGCAAAAAAAAAAAAATGCCAGTAGAAAAGACACCTCTTTAGGCGGGTATTAAGATGACGATATAATGACGATGAATAACGAAAAGTCAACAAAGACCAACAACAATCCCTGGTGAGAACTTGTTGAGGCTGCTTTGTTTCTATTATGAAGATATCTAATGGCTTGTCTTGTTCGCTTTTTATATGTATAAATATACGAAGATACATTTTAAATATTGTACCCAAAAGACCTTTGATCTTTTAAAATGTCTTAAAAAATCATAATTCACACAAAATGTTTGTGGTTGTATGCCATTTTTCCCAACACATTCACACACAAACACACACATTAACATACAAGAATACATTGTATCTATGGATGTATGCATTAGAAAATGTTTGTGTGTGTGTATTTATGTGAGTATTTGTTAGTTGAAATGATGTTTTACAAAGTCATAACACGAAATTGCCATTTTAACATCATTTAAGTTAGTGTATGCGTGTATCTTTACATGGATGTATGCGAGTGTAAATGGAACTGTAAATGTACTCACATACACCCACCCACACCCACTCTTATCACTATGTGTATGTGTGTGTATAATCACATCAATTTATATACACATGTAACTACATATTTAAGGACTTATAGCAGGCAAACTAGTGCCCCAATAAATTCCTATAACTTTTCATGTACATATGTTACGAAATTGTACTTGAATACGAGCTTCGACAGTTAAAGAACATTGTAGAAAGTTCACCAGAGATGGCGTGTGCTCTAGGCTTCGAATATACGAGCTTTGACAGTTAAAGAACAATCTAGAGTGCAGATGACAGTGTTATAAATAGTGGCAGAGGTTGCAGTCGTGAGTGAGTTTATCGGAGACGCTATTCGAATAAACATCAACTGAGTTCCTTAAAATGTGTTGTATTTTTCAAGTGAATTCGTGTACATTATAAAGTGTGTCTGTATTTCTGCTAATTTATAAACGTGTATAAAAAACACTAAGCGACTATTTAATTCGGTTGTTGTACATTTTAAATAAATAAAGAGTTGTTACAATTTGTAAACTACTAAACGGCTTTTCTTTGCAATCAAATGTATCCGGTTTATTTAAAAGAAATAAACCAGAAATAATATATCATCAGCTTAGTGAGTAAACGTGCCAAGACTACTTTTTTGAAAATTCAGATTTTAATTGTGAAGATAACCGTATCAATACCCAAATAAGATCATGTTTCGGTTCCCTAATCAGTGTACCATGATCATTAATAGGCTATAAAAATGTCAAAATTTGTTGACACTAATTTACTATGTTGGATTTAATCTGTAAGTTAGAAACTGTTTGAATTTATATCAAATTAATTAATAAACACTTGTAAGTTTCAAAGCTTATTTTTAAAGTCATCGTAATTCAGTTTCAACAATTCTTCAAAAGGAGGACATTGATGTCCTCGCGTTCGTATCATCTCATTACGACGCGATACAAGAGTACAATAACAGTTTTCGCAGAAACAGCCACAGCAAAGACTATTCAACTAACTTTGTCACTATAAAGAAAAATTAAAGAAAATATAACTTATCATGATGAAACAAAAGATTTTTCTTAAACATATGGAATATTTTCCCATTCCATCTACTCAAACGAGTTTCATTATAAAATTAATTACATGTCTTAAGTAAGTCTGATCTCAGTCCTTAATGATAATACCCATATACACACATTCAAATACATCCCAGCAGTTTTACAAGTAGTCAATGTATCCCTTAGAGATAATAATTATAGTCTTTAATGTCTGATCACTGGCTGACTCCAATTTATATATTTTTTTTGTCATTTGATAGGCATGAGCTGTTTGTAGTGCACAGTTAAGTTAATTGGTTACTTTATTCATTCCAGGTAATCTAGCATGAAGTCAATTGCCACTTTAGTGTCTCTAACTAGTCTAGAGTACGTTTGATTTGTACTGCACTTTATAAAGTAGTTATTTTACCCAACATACAGACAAACAAATCCATAGGTTATATTTCCTAAAAATATGGTATAAATTTAACTAAGCGCAAGGGTAGAATGGCATTTGCAAAGTTTCTTAGTTAATATAACTAAAATTTTAGATAATTTCATACATACCCTTTTGCACCAAAAATATTTTCAATTGACAATAAAATAAACAAAAAAAACTTCGAATAAGATACCAAACATCAAATTACTAATTCCAATACTTATATTAACATAGTTTTTAGGTAAAGTGTATAGTTTGAATTACCTATTGGCATAGATAATAAAACTTAGTTTTTAGTTTTCATATAAAAAGAAATTAACTATGCAAGCTTAGTTAATATAGCCTCGAATACTAACATTTTAGAGAGTATTCGGAGGTTTATTTACAAGTAATCGGTCATTGAACTGTCTAGGATATGTCTTTTTAACTGACTATTTGGGGTCGATTAGCTTCCGCTTAGGACACGAATATGTTAAAATAACTAGTTACGTAGCTAGTCAAGTCAGCTGTTAGGTAGTAAGTAAAGTAACTGACTCTATGAAAGCGGTTTGTGAATCCCATAGTGTCAACTGACCACCGCCTACTCACCCTAAATGTTAGGTAAAATCACTAGTTCGGAACAATCTCCTAGAACTGCAGGGATATAAATGTATATGTACGCACATGCATTCATACATTCATACATGATGTAGATGTCAAAAAGTTCTTAACTTAAACAACATGTTTTAATATTAAATGACGCCAAAGACAAAAACGACAACTACAGCGACTAGAGTAGAGTAGTGTGCCTTGGCGGTGGCGGCACATTCTTAGTGGGTGACACAGTGTGTGTGAGAAGGACTCACACACACAAACACTCACACATTCATTCTAAATACTTTGGCAAATATTCATACTTATACGAGTGTGTACTTCAAGTAGATTAAACAACATAAAATGGGAGACAATTAAACAATATTGTTTATTTTTTTCTAAGCTTTTTTTCATTTCTTCTTATGGTTGAGAGAATAAATGAAAGGAATTAAGGAATTCTTTCAAAAATCCTCAAACACACACTCACAGGCTTACAATTGAAACACGTCTTCTAAAAAACGTGAATAATTAATGGTTAAAAGTTGTTATTACAGCAACCAACACCAACACCAACAAAAATATTTATTTTTCTATAAAAATACAAATAAAAAAACCTTAGAATATCCTCTTGTTTGACAAGAAGTAAAAGTCGAATCCACAAGGTGTAAGAAATTTAATTTGGAACATTAAACACGTACAAACATACAATTCGCGTACAAATCGCTTCGACAAACAATCAAACAAATATTTTCTTTATTTTCCCATATTTTTTTTGTTTGATTGTTTTTCTTTCTATGTGAACGAATTGAATCGCATGAAATTGAAATGATTCGTAAAGAAATGAAAGAAAAAAAAAGAAAATTAAATGAAAAAGAACTTGAACTTACACAGCATAGCATAGCACAGGCAGTTAGAATCAGTAGCTGGAGCAGTAGCTTCAGTAGCATAAAAACCAGGGACGAAGAGCATAAAAAAAGGAAAACCAATAAGATAAAGTGGTAATAGGTGGAAGAGCCACAGCAGTAGTGCCAGCATGCAGCAAAAGAAGTTCAAATTTCACGTGTTTAACGCTCCAAAACAATGAGAGCAAATTTCCATTAAATTGTATGTGTTTAACAGTGGGTGTGTGTGTGAGTGTATGCCAAATAAACTCAATTTTACTACAACAACATAAACGAACATCCTTCAGAAACACCAACACAAACAACATGAAAACATTTCTTTTTTTTTTGTATTGATGATGAATGAGATGTTGATGATGATGATGATTTCGACGAGGATGATGGCGATGATGAAGGCAACCGAAGTGACGATGTTCTAGAAAAAAAAATGAAAATAAACGAAAATGAAGATAGCTACAGCAATAGCAAAAGCAATAACAACACAAACAACAAATAAAGTTAGCATGAAGAGAGTTTGAATATGCGCATTTTTATCAATGATAGAATTTATTCTGTTTTAAAGGATAAACAACAGTCGAGGGTACTGTCATTGAAATGTTTTAAAATTCAAGTAGCCTGAAATCCAGCAGCCTAGAATCGTCGCTGCACGTACAAAAATAGCAATGTGTATTTTTCATAGCCTGCATCAAAAAAGAAGGAGGGCATACTGATTTTGTCATTCTGTTTCTAATATATCGAAATATTGGTAGTAGAACAAAAAAGTATATATCCTGGGTCCTCATAAGATTCTAAGACTGCCTAGATATGTCCGTCCGTCTGTCTGTCTGTTGATAACACGAAAGGAGCTACTCGCAGAGAAGCTGTAACCATTTAAATAGTGTTACAAGTTTTTTAACAATATTATAGTCACAGTAACCATTTACATGATTGTGGTAACCATAATATGGTTAATTTATGATTCACATTATTGTATCAACCATATATATGGTTACAGTAAACAAGTATATGTTTGTGACAACCATATTTGATACAATCACGTGAATCGTAAATTAACCATATTATGGTTACCACAATCATGTAAATGGTTACAGTGATAATATAATATTGTTAAAAATCTTGTAACAATATAGAAATGGTTACAGTAAAAATGCACAACTATATTTTTTCTCTGCGTCTAGGTAGCTGAAATTCTCCACAAATACTCTCTGTTTATAAGGTTTATTTGGTATTAAAAATATCGGTCCTAGCACCCATACAAATGTTCTCCCGGAATACTGTTTGAGTCAGTCATAAATATGTTGATTATTTGGCAATCCTTATAATTATAATTTCAAATTAATTCTAAATACTCCAAAATTTTAATGTAAAGTATGACGAAAATCGGGCAACATTTGCCCCTAGTCCTTTTTACAAGAAAATGCCTTGAACATTCATAAGTGTCTTATAATAAATAATATCGTGATTAAATTGGACATAAACAAGTTTTATTAGAACTAAAAACTTATACACACTATTCCAGCCAAAAATTATCTTTGGTCCAACAAATTATTATTTTTTTTAATCACATTAGCTTTTCAAAACATGTCAGATATTATCTTTTCTAAATCATTAATTTGGTCAATATGGACAGCAAAAAAATTTATTTTATGTGGATACCAAAATTTATAAGAGATTTATGCTCATTAAAGTGTTTTTCGGAAGCGGTCTTTATATGTGAGCTATGACTAATTATGGTCATCATAAAATAAGGTGACATGAATTTCGTATACATACTATACTAAAACTTATTTGGAGTAAAATTTTGTGTAGATACCTATATAAGTTGTACAGTCTGGAGGACATTTGTATGGGGGCTAGGTGAAATAATGGACCGATTTCAGCCAGTTTTAATAGACTCCGTCTTTGGGCTGAAACAAATATATGTCCCAAATTTTATCGAAATATCTTCAAAATTGCGACCTGTACTTTGCGCACAAGGTTTACATGGACAGCTTAATCGATTCTGATTAAGAATTTATATTTACATTATACCCTCCCCTCTATGGTAGTGTTTGGTATAAAAATAACAAAAGATCTGAAGGTTCATCGTCTAACTGTTTCAAAATATATTAAACAGTATAAGGAAGACTTGAACATTGAAAGAAAGCCTAGAAAGGAAGAAAAAAAGGTGTAACAGATATTGGTACAACTCTTTCGAAGAGCACTAACACTTCTATCAGAAAAACAGCTCGTAAAGTTAAATGCTAATGCTAGGTTGAAATCGTAAAATGTTCAGAAAATTCCAGATCGGAATGCGGTAAAGAACATAGAAGCAAACGATCAAAAAAATTGAGGTGAAATTTAAAAAATAATCTGTTGTGTAATGGATGATGAAACTTATGTACTGGCAGACTTGACATAACTAAAAAAGGACCTAGAGTGGTACTCAAACAATAATGTCAATTTTGTGGCCTGTGGGAAAGCATTTGACTCTTGTAAAAAATAATTAAAGAAAGGTATACCAGGACATGTCCGATTTTATGCGTATGATGTCCGATTTTATGCGTAACGGAAGCAACTATAAATTCTTTAATGGGAGAATTTCCGGAAAAAATGGATTCATTTATAAAGGGTATATATAAGTTAGTCCCTTCCGTTTGTAATTTCTACATTTTTCTGCAAAGTATATATCGATGGCTTAATATAAAAAAGGCGAAACTCGATTTTTTGTTACTTTACAAGAAAAATAAAAAAACTTAATAAAATCCATAAAATTTTAGACACAAAAAAGATTTAATGTAATTTTTAATAAGAAGAGTCATCACATTATATTTCTCATTTATTTTTTTTTATTTTAGTGAAGTCATTAAAAAAAATAAAAATGGCTTTATATTAAGCCATCTATATATTCTGGATCGTTATAGATAGTGAAGTCAATATAGCCATGTCCGTCTGTATGTTGATATCAACTTTCCTTATCTCTCAAATTACTTACATACATTATTGATACATCAATACACCGGAAATTCTCCCGGCTCGGTTGCTATTTAAAATCGGCCCACAAATGGCTGATATATAAGAAAAACCCGGATCAACATTGATTTTT
Source organism: Calliphora vicina (assembly GCF_958450345.1). NCBI lineage: Eukaryota > Metazoa > Arthropoda > Insecta > Diptera > Calliphoridae > Calliphora > Calliphora vicina. The sequence goes on from NC_088784.1 coordinate 110,665,439, forward strand.
GGCCTATTTTTGATATATATCTGGCTTACTAACCCCCATTAACACAAAGCCTGGTTATGCGTTAACTAATAGTTACTGGGGGTAAGTCATTAATATAGACAATATGGATATCTAATGATAGATATTTCAGAGTCCATTGAAACGATGTTTATAAGGCTGTAGTAAGTTGGACCTACTTAACTTTATGGGTTAACACCAGGAAAAATGTTTTTAAACAAGAATTTTTTTTCATCAAAAAAACTTTTTTTTTACTAATAAATTAAAACAAAAAAAGTAAAAAAATGTTAAATTTTGTTTATTTAAGGTATTTATAGACGGCAATACTGAGTATTAACACTTTTCAAATTTAAAATATTATTGAAATCTTTCGGTATGTCAAGAAATCGTTTCGAAAAATATATTTTTTGTTTACACGATAGTATTACAAATATTTTATTTCTTTGTTCATTGATATTTTTCTGCTAACTTTATTTTTATTTTATATTTTCTTTACATTTTTGATTGCCTTATTTGTTTTTATAAATGCATACCCGATACATATGAAAATAAAAAGTTTTTGAATTGTTTTAAACAAATTTTCAATACCGACCGTAAATCAAAAAAATCATTTGTATTTTTTGAAAATCTAATACAAATTTTGTTTAGACGATGAAATTGTATTATGATACTTGAGTTTTTGACAAATATTAATACTCAGTATTGTCGTCCTTTAAAGTACCTTTAAAAATATTTAAAATTTGAATTTTAAATTATAATTTGGTGAAGATCATATATGATTCAACACAGCCGAACACAGCTCTCTTACTTGTTTTAATTATGTAGTCTAATGAGGAGAAAATTATATTTCAAATACATCTAAATCAATAATCAGCTTCGTAAGATACAAATATTTAATGTTAGAGCCCAAGTAAAAATCTTGATTTAAACAAATTAATCTTGAATCTTAAAATAGCGAGTTTTTCGAAATTTAAAAGAGTATATCGGGTTTTTTACATATTATGGTAGACAAAACTCAAATAGACTTCCCTTAAAAAAATAACTTTCAGTTTGTTGATGAATAACTCATTTAAAAGATTGTTTGAAAGAAAAACCCCTAACTCATTTAAAGTTGAATGCATATTTTTTGGTTTATAATAAAACAAACAACTTTTCTAAAAATATATTTTGAAATATTACAAATTTTTAGTTGTTTTTTTTTTCAATTTCACTTTCTGATATTATTGAGTTTTTTTCTTCTCCTGTAAAGTAACTAAAAGTTGAGCTACGACCTTTCTATATTAAGCCATCGATATGTTTAGCTTCCGAATTATGTTTTGATTTTTGAATTTTTTACATCCATTCTACTGTTGTGGCATGCGACTGTTAATAAAGTACTTAGTTGTTGTTACTGATGCTGGCAGGGTCTGAATGTGTGTTTTGTTATTGTTGTTTGTGTGCCACTGGCCTAGTGCCATGAATTTATTTGAGTTGTACTCGTATTTAAGCCAAAAAGGAAATTGAAACTCTTGAAATTCTACACTTCGCCTAAAACGAAGATACAGAGCACTTACACACACACACAGGGAGAGAGAGACACACATACATAAACTAACATGAAATGAGCATCAAACAAAACCAAGTCAACATCAGCTTTTAGCATATTATTTTTATGTTTTTTTTTTTTTTTTGTTTTTGGCCAATGTGTATTTACTGTAGTTGTTGTATGTACTACAATACAATACATACGAACTCATACTCATACGTACACACATTCTCAATTTACAAAAAATCACAAATTCCGAAATATACTGAACTGAAATGAATGGAACAACAAAAACATTGAAAACTGTTTGTCACGCACAATATTCAATTCAGTCATCCTCCTGAGGCAAGAGCAACAAAACGTTTCACTACCAAACACACGGATAAAAATTTACACGAATTTTTCAAAAATTCATACTCAAATTTCGAAATAAATTTTTCACTTTAAATCGTGAGTTTTTGTGTGCTTTTTTTTTTGTTCATCGGTTCCGTTTCCCATCCAACTGTAGGTGTGTGTCTGTGTGTGGAAGCAGCTGTGTGAGTGTGTCTGTTTCTTAGTTTTTTTTTATTTTTATTGCTAAAAGCTACAAATCCCTGTAAGTAAAGAGGGGATTTAGACGTCAAGTGATTTATGGTTTAATAAAATAGAAGAAAGTGTAAGAAACTGACATTTGAAACATTAAAACGAATACGACAGGATTTAGATGCTGCTCTTAGTGTTTGTTGTTACTTTTATGACAACAAATCACAAACATATGCTTCAAATTTAAAACAAATGCAAACAATTCCTCTAAAAAATAGCAATAAAACTTTAAGAATTTATAATAAAAATTTGAAAAGTAGAATAATAAATAATAAAGAACAAATAAATTATTTAATAAATAAATGAAAAATCCTGTTATTTTAACAAAGTGTTGGAGTAAGTGTGAGTACAGGTACATATGTATGAACGTGTAACAGGAGCCATTATCCTTAAGCCCAAAAAAGATTCCATGTGTGCCAGTGTAAGTGAGTGTGTGTGTGTGTCTGTGTTAATGGTATTTTAGACGTCATCATTTTTGTATTTAACAGCCAACCACTAAAATGTTTCAACATCTAAATATGGCCTTGTAGGCGAATTATCACAAAGACCCTTTACTGTGTCGCTTTTACTTTCATTTTCATTCTGCTGTATTTATTTATATTTTTTTGTCTATGACTGCAAAAATAAACGAAAAAACGAATCACCGAAACCCAAAAATGTTTTCATCTCTTCACCTAAAAACCTAAATACAATAACAAAAAAATAAAAAGAAGTGGAAAAAAAGAAACACTAAAAGAATTATCGAAAATAAAAGTGAAAATGTTAAATAAAACAAATCATCATTGACTACAACTAAATAAATCTTCCAATCCCTAGAGCTTTTTTCGTTTCGCTTGGCTTTATTCTTTCTATGTGTGTGAGTTTATTTTTTTTTGCGCTCCTCCAAGTATCGCATAAAAACACAAAAGACTTTCGTTCCATGCTTCAGTGAATCGGTTCAAGGAAGCTCAAAATAAACCCTTTCAACGCTACAACACAATACAATACGATACAACGGCAACAAAATACAAAACAATACAATAAATTAGTTGTTTAAGCCCTAAAATCCAAAAAACACACACAAAGCGAACTGAACCAACCCATCCAAACCAAATCAAACTAAAATACAGCAATAAAATGGAATCAAAAAGAAATAAAATGATATAAAAGTGAAATTTATACCTCGTCTTTTGTTGTTACACCACGAAACACTCAGAGTGTATGTAAAGTAACCTTTTATTCATTTTTATTGTTCCTGTGCGACTGTGTTTGTCTCCTCCTCAAAAGAAACAAATCATCAAACAACAGCCAACAATGGATTCGACGGCATTCAAATACAAGCATCAGTATCAACAGCAGAATCAGCATTTTAACATCAACAACAGCAGCAACAACTACAACAGCAACAATCATAATAATAACAATCAAAATTCAATATTCATTTTGAATACAGCAACCAATAATGTAAGTCACTCAATTCACTCTTCTCCTCTTGTCACACAATTCCAACATTCACACAACAACTAGTTGTTACACCATTTCCATTGCAACCACCAATCATTGACGTTAAATACTTTACTTTATCTGACACTTGGTACAAAACGCATTTCATTGTAAACGCATTTTCAAACTTCAGATACAATGTTGCACGGGTTTACATTCTTCGATTTGACTCAAATATTCATTGTATATCTGATTCAGAAACAGGATAGGAAAACAATTTTTAAAAGTTTTGTATGAAAAACAATCAAACTTTTCACATTTAAATCACAAATTGAATTTCATGTCTCAGTTAAACTCTTATTTAAGTAATAATTGACGAATTCAGATTTTTTCATATACAAAAGTTTAGAGTGTTTAAAATATAAGTGATCAAAGATAAAGAACTTTTATACAGACATTTTCGTCACACATAGAGCTTGTTTTCCCACATAAACGATTATTTAAAAAATTATTGGCTTTTAAATAAATCTTAGAAATTTTTCAAATATTTTTTTAACAATTTTACCTCAAGAACTTTCATGAATATTTAATGGACTTAAATTCTACGGAAGTTAGTTTTATAGTTGAGTATCATTTTTTATATTAATATTTAAGGATGTTTGCGGTATTGTGTAAGAATTCCATTCCATTCCATTACTAAAGAAACTAGAAAATTTTGCGACTAATATTTTGTATTAAAGTTGTTAAACATTTCCTCAAGGTTGGCTACCGAATCGAAATAGTTAAAAGATAACGGTAGCTTAGCGGTAACGGTAATTGAATTTATTACGGTAACGGCATTTTAATGATAACGGTAGTTTCATCCTGAATTAAATTTACAAATATTTAGAATAAGTTGACAAAAGTGGTATTTTATTATTGGGTGTATGTATGACTTAAAACTCCAGAATATACAATAGATGGCGAATTTTTTGAACGCGGTTTTTGTTTTTATCTGTCATTTATTCTCATTTAGTTATTGAAAACTATAGTGTAAACAACAAAGTCTTTTTTGCTTTGAAAATGTCGAATTTTATGCAAACAAAGAAAGAGTCATATGCGGGAAGTTTAGCTTTACTTCTTTAATTTAAAAAAAAAATTGCTCTGTTGCTCACCAAAGCTTATGGTGAATGTGTTCCATCGGTTTCAATGTGCGATAGATGTTTTGTTCGGTTCAAAAGTGGTGATTTTGATACTTAAGAGAAAGATAGCCCAGGCCAGCTAAAAAGTTTGAAGATCAAGAATTGGAGGCATTACTCCATGAAGATTATTGTCAAACTCAAAAAGAGCTTGTAATACCATTGGGAGCTACTCAAGCAGCAATTTACGAACTGCAGGAATCATCCAAAAGCAAGGAAATTGGGTACTATACGAATTGAAGCCGAGAGATCTTAAAAGATGATTTTGCATGTTCGAAATGATGTTTGAACGCTAGAAAAGAAAGTAATTTTTGCACCGAAGAAAAATAGATCCATTACAATAACCCGAAGCGTAAGAGACGTACGTGAAGCCTGGCCAAACAGCCGAATCGACACCAAAGCCAAATATCCATGGCGTTAAGGTAATATTTTGTATTTGTTGGATCCCAAAAAGGTCCTATCTATTATCATCATCACAAGAGCATTTGCCAGAATATGCGACCAGACATGAAACCGTAGTATATTCCATTAACTATTTAAAAATAAGTGGTTGGGTAGTTTTACCTCACCCCTTTTATAGTCCAGACCTTGCTCCGTCCGAATACTATTTGTTTCACTTAGGAAGATGGACAGTTATTTTAGCTCGAAATCCATATGTTGCCAGAAAGATGGGAAAAGGTCATAGCTAACAATGGCCAATACTTTGAATAAATTTATATTGTAAAAATCTTTCAAAATAAAAGCTAAAAATTATAGCAAATGCCGCATTTTTAAATTTTGTAATAAGTTTAAATTTTGTAGATTTCATTAAACACAATTATTATGTTTTGGGGTAACGGTAGCCAAATTTGTATTCCCTAAAATATATAAAAAAACTTTAATTTTCGATAAAAATTAATTTTCTTTTATATGAAACTAAATTTCCATATACAATTTTATTTATAAATCTTTAAAAATTGATTATGAATAAGGCCTTTAGTGTTTTCAAGTAAATATGTACGTATTAAGATTTTTTTCTTTTTTCAAATTAAAAGCAAATTTTTATTAATTTCATTATTATTTTTAATCCAGAAATTTATATTTAATCTTTAACCATTTGCTGCTCTAAAAAAAATATTAAAATTTTTTTTTTTTCAAAATTTTTAGAAATACATATTTTTTTTTCCAACTTTAATGCAAAATATAAATTGCGAAATGATCTAGTTTCTGCAGCAATTAACTGAAACATTTTAATTTTGCAATTAATTGCGTAATCCTGCAGACATCCTTAAATATTAAACTAAAAAATGGTACCCTATTAGGAGCTCAACTTCCTTAGATTTTAAAACCATAAACAGCTTTTAACTTTTTTCATTTAATTTCACCTGAGATACAACTTTAAAAAACACGGCGTTTTTAGTGGAAATCTAAAAGTGGAAATATCTCGAAAACTAACTATACGATTTAGCAAGAGGCACCCCTGTTTGGCTGTCTAGTAGTGTAATTTGAGTACATATTTAAAAGTTTAATGCAAAAACATTTCATCTGCAATGGAAATGGTGTACAACCCCTTCATGTATTTAAATAATAAAAATGTATCATGTGTATGTTTTTGTATTTTCAAGTATTTATTGCCCTCATTTATCATTTGATTATTTCTGTAGATTTTGCCAAATAATCCGAAACTTTATTATTCGGATTTAAATGATAATAATGTTGTATCATCACCAACTTCGTTGTCGTCATCCTCTGCATCCTCTACTACTGCATCATCGTCGGTTTGGTCGTCAGCCTCCTCCACCATGTGTTCCCCTGCTGCTCATGCCATACAAAAACTGTTCAACTGTAGCAGTAATAGTTTTAAATTAAATCATGGAAATTATAGTGGAATTGAATCGAAAACATTTAAATCAAAGTCGGAATTATTAAAGAAAAAATCAAAATTTTGGAAATATTTAGAGGGAGAAGCCAATGATAAAAATATTCAACGAGGAATTGATGCCGAGGAAGGCACTCAAAAGAAGTTGCCAGGGAAGAGGTATGTAAATGCAACTAAATTTCAATTCAAATCTCTTAAATTTAAAATCTTTTAGCCTTAAACTGAAATCAAAATATTGGTCGAAATCTTATGAGAACGATAATCAAAATCAACAGGACTTGTCCGAATTATTAGAGTATTCATGCAGTTTATGCGACAACTGTCGATGTATGGACTGTCAGGTACATATGTCTCGAGAGCAAAAATAATTAATAAATTGCTTAAATATTGAATTTTGATTTTTACAGATTGGCTATTTTGATTGTGAAAATTCGGATGACAGCAATTCGGAATATTCATTTCAATTGAGCGCTTACGAAGAAGATGAGGATGATGCTGATAACCATGAAGGCCATAGTGATATTATTGAACGAGCCATGGAATTGAAGACATCTGCAGAAGCTCACAGTTGCTTAGAAGTGAATTGTTGTAATAAAATGGACAATAAACCGCAAACCATCCAAAAACTACGAATAGATTCTAAAATACCGCCTAACTGCAACATGTCATATTGTGTATGCAACGAGCTAAATTGCACCAAGGCCGAAGAGTGTTGTCCACAATGTTATATTGAAAGTGTTGAAGGTGTCGATGGAGCTGGTGAAGCAGAGACGAAGAATCAGCCAGATTTTGTTACAACCCCTGACCATCATTAACAAATGTTGAATTTATTGAAAATTCTAAAGAAACAAAAGTTTAACGTGCCAAAAACAAAATGCTTCAAAATCTTAAACAAATTTTAGATTAAAAATTGCTAAAAATTATTTATAAAAGAAATTATATACTTAAACGAAATTTAACAAAATTTAAAATATTCAGCAAGTGCTATTATAATTAAAAGAAACCCCAACAAAAAAAAAAATACAAAATTAATTAATTAATAAATGAAAAGAAAAACAATTTTGAGACAGCAATAAATTATGAATTACCTACCCTAAGTTGTCGGGTGTTGATGGAATCTGAGTTTAATAGAATAAATTCTTTGCATGATCTTTGAGTTAAACCATTTGGAAAGAAACAAGTTAGAATAATGAATTCTAATCCATCTTTTATATATGGGGGATTCATGTCAAGTGAACCAACATTTAAAATCGATGTCTTCCTTTCGGCATGAAATTTGCACGGAGGTTAGACCTATTTTGATAGATATTCCACTCGCATCCCACTAAGAGAAAAAAGCTCTTAAAGGAATAGACCTAAGCTTTCTTTTGAGCAAAAAAAAATTTAAAAAGGGCCCCTTTTGGAAAAAAAATCGATTTTCCAAAAAAAAATCAAAAATTGTATATCTTGAGTTACAATACATTTATTTTGCTATATATCCCACTACGAGACTAGGTCTTCAAGGAAAATATCCAAGATTTTTTTAGGCAAAAAAAAAAAAAAAAAATAATAAAAAAGGGTCCATTTTGAAAAAAGTCAACAAAGTTTTTGATTTTGCAAAAAAATTCAAAAAATGCATGTTTTGGGTAACAAAACATTTATTTTGATAGATATCGAATTCGCATCCCACTAAGCGACCAAAATATCTAAGCTTTATTTTAAGAAAAAAAGGGCCCATTTTAAAAAGAAGTCAAAAAAGGTTTTGATTTCGGAAAAAAAATATTAAAATTTTTTTATTTTTTTTTTTAAATATTTTTTTCGAAAGATTGGAGAAATAGCTATCTAAACAATTATACATTTCTTGTAATGTCAAACAAAAGAAAATGTGAAAAAATATGAAAAAAATCAAAATCAAAGTTTGACGTTATAGGGCTAAATATTGAAAACTCTCCCTAGTGATTCTAGCTTCTACAATTATTGTATCATGGGTAATATGTTACATGGATGAGAATAATCACATGTTTGGCTAAAATGTCAAATTTTGACCCCCTACAACTCAGAGATTTCTTGACCGATCTTCTGTGTCTGAATTACTATCCAATAGGTCAAATTCCATCCCGATCGGAAGACATCGATTTTAAAAGTTGGTTCACTTGACGTGAAATCCCCCATATGCATATCTGTGGTCATATGGAAGAGTAGCTTAAGTCGAATTGATAATGAAAAAGATTTTAAGTAGAAAATGTGACACTTGTACCTTTGATGTCTAATAAATTCAATACCAATATGTTAAGTTACAGATATTTTGTAAGAAACAATAAAAATTACACAAAATTGGGAATACTTCAAAATTTTTCTGTTTCGACTTAAGCTGTTCTTCCATACGGACACAGATATATATGAAAATTAATGTATGTCTTTTTATTTGTTTGTGCCTTATAGGAGCTAAAACTACTGGACCGATCTTCTTGAATTTTTGCTGTACGCTCATCTATATCCGATGGAACACTAGGTTACTTTATTAGTGGGCATGACACCTATCATACAAAGTAAATAGTTATTTTCAAATAACTGGATAATTATATTTGTGAAAGTCTTCAACTTTTATATGAATCAATTCCTTATCACTGCATTAATGCCAACCAAAAATGGTATATGGGCAAGTCCCAGAAACAGTCTACCAACAAAAAAAATTTTAAATGAATCAAACTTGGAATTCTTAATTGTAATATTAGACTAGATATGTATATTATATTTTATATATATACAAAATGTATTTCGAGGTCATTCATACAAAAATGATTACCAAATCCAACACTAGGTCAGATATCTTAATTTTATACAAAAAAATTGAATTTTTTAATGTGTTTTTATAATTACTGAAATGTTAACAAGATGGTTCGATTGACAGCTATATTTTTGACCATTCAATTTAAATACTAGGGTGTTCGAATTATTCGATTTTTCTCTTGCTCGAATAAAACGAATAATTCGAATAAGAGATTTTAACTTGTTCGAATAATTCGATCACACGTTTAAAATTAATCGAATTATTCGAATAATTAAAATTTTTATAAAAAAGTAAAGAATGAAGTTTTGATGTCGGTTTTTTAATATTTTGTTGTTAAAGAAAAACAAAAAATAACGTTAAAGTAACCAATTAAGTATTGATAATGTTAAAAACATTCGAAAACAAAGTCCATCATTAAATTTTCAACAGAAATATTCTGATCAGATTAACTCCCGAACAATCTACAAAACGTATTAAAATATAAACGTATTAAAAACTTTTTTATGTCGTTCATTAATTCGGGTTTTAAATTGAGTAACTAATTCTTTAGTAAATTAATTATTCACTATTTCTGTCCAAAGTTTGATATCATTGTCAGTGAACGTGGCTAATTTGAAGTCAGGCAGTGCATGATTGACGCATTTACAAATACGCAAAAAGTTTATTACCATGATAGACAAAGATGTTCAAAATCATGTATAAGACTATGCTTTTCTTGTTACGTTAGTTTGCAATATTTGTGTTTATCATTCGATTTATTAAATATTTTGCAACACTTACGTACGCGGTTAATAACATCACTTATATTGTTACGAAATTGTACTTGAATTCAAATATAACGATTTTAAGGGCTGATTTAAAAGTAGCATAATGCTTTCAAATAACAGTGCTGTAATAGCAAACTGTAACATATCTGTGGGCATTATTAAATAAAAGCTTTCAGTTGACCATTGATCGTAAGTTGGCAACGCTGTATTCGAATTCGAATATTCAGTTAAAGAACATTATAGAAATAGAGGTTTCTAGATGGTTATGCAGTGTTATAAATAGTGGCAGAGGTTGCAGTCGTGAGTGAGTTTTTATCAGAGACGTTTTTCGAATAAACATTAACTGAGTGCCTTAAAGTGTGCTGTGTTTTTCAAGTAAATTCGTGTACATTATAAAGTGTGTCTTTATTTCTGCGAATTTATAAACGTGTATAAAAAAACACTGAGTGAATATTTAATTCTGTTGTTGTACATTTTAAATAAATAAAGAGTTGTTACAATTTTCAAACTACTAAACGGCTTTTATTTGCAATCAAAAGTATCCGGTTTATTTAAAGGAAATAAATCAAACGTTTTGAAAAGCTTAAAACGTAACAATATATTTTAAGATCATGGCCTTCATCTATTTCAATGTAATCATTATAAATATCATCCACAATATAACTTTCGATGCCCGTTTCAAAATCGCATTATCCATCACATTCAACTCCACTATAATCTAAGTTAATATTTTGATTATTAATTGCGATTCTTCTAATATTTCGCCAGCTAAATAACAAATATTTTATTGCGTACCTTTTATTTTCATTGGTTCAAGTCCTAAGATAAAAATTTTAAAAGATTTGTGTTTAGAATTGTAACTTCTTGCAGTAATATTTATATATTTATATAAGGAGCTATCGGAACACTCATCTACAGTGATCGAAAGTCCCTTTGTATTTAGTTATTTGTCGAATTTCAGAAACAATACAATTTGTGTGAGTCATTATTACTTATTTAAATTTGAAATTATGAAAAATTTTAAGCAATTTAATAAATTTAAATTTATATGAACATTTATTCGTTTTATTCGATTATTCTACATAAAATTGTTCGAATTATTCGTTATTCGAAAATGGCCATTTTTAAATTGTTCGAAGAATTATTCGTAAGAAATTATTCGATTAATCGAACGATCATTAGTCGAATGAATACCCTATTAAATACAAATGAATTTTGAGTAATTTCACTTTGAATGGAATTTTTTGCAACTTCTCACGGAAAAGGAGATAATTTTCTAGCATCTGGATAATTTGTAACGAGCGTCACGTAACGTGCGTCACAAAATGTTCTCGGCTTTTTATGAAAACGGCAAATGTTTTTTCATGCACATAAGTTATATTAGAATTTGCTTTCATTCCTCTTTCTTTTCGCCAAATTCGCTAAAATTACGAATAAAAATTTCAACTTTTAATGTTACTTCCAATTTTTGTAACGTGCGTCACAAAATTTTGCGATCAATTATTTCGCAAGAATTGGCAATTAAAAGGAAATGTCTTATGTCATTTGGAATTGCACTTAAATCTCACTATAGCGTATAGTATCCCAGCAAATATTTTGTGAATTTTTGTAATGACAACTAGTTATTTCATGCATTCTTTTGTAAGGAGTGGTGGTTACCCAGCACATTATTTTATTTACTAGAATAAGTACTTATTTTTATGCAGGCTGGTAATGAGCTTTTGCCTTTAGCACAGCTATCTAGTGTGTTTGACTGGAAAACGGGAGGTTAGTGGTTCGCCACCTGTTCATATCATATTCATTTATATGTTGATGTTAAAACTATTGTTAGCTTCCAATAAAATAACTCGTACATGGAGCAGTGAGTTAGCAGCTTGACTATCAAACACAAGAAAATAATGTGACTGTTCGATTCCCACACAAGGCAATATTTTTTGAGTGTTTTTTTTTAGCTACATATTTTTGTTGTGAATTTACTACTTATTTCTCAACTGATTGTAAGTACATTTGTAAGCTTGACCCCTGAATTTTTTAAAAATCTCGAACAACGGTAAGTAGTGTTTCAGTCAAATAATAAGTAGTTATCGCTTTGCTCCAATTATACTTGCTGGCTTACTAGGTAAGTAAAGTTTTTGCTGGGATACGTTGAAAGTATCTTATTTGAAAAACCAAAAAATTTTCATATTTAAATATGAAAATATGTACGAATGAAACGTTCGTCACGCAGGATTTCCCCATATATTTATTTCTAAATATTTTCAGAACGACATATAATAGCAAAGATCTTCATACTTTGTCCGAAATTTAACATAGTTTTGCTGAAAATTTTCGGGATTGGATTAGTGAAGTTAATTAGTTGTATATTAATTGTGCTAGTAAAAGCAATGATAAATCAAATTCATAGAATTTCATTGAATTTCAAGTGATTTACAAAATAATTATTTAGAAATTTTTAATGAGAAAATTCAATATAATTTACATAATTTACAATATTTAATATCCGATAATGTTCTTCATTTAATAATTTCGTTTTGTTAGCATTATAAATTATCAACCACATTAATAACATTTTATCTTGTATCATCTTCAATTTTCAATAATCCTGTCATACCTCCGACAACATCGTCACCCTTGTAAAATGTTACAACAACCTTTAAAGTTCCCCGGGGCATTTGATTGGGCCAAGCATCGGTATTGAATTCAATTTCTGTGAAATAATATTCCCCAGCCGGTATAGGACACAGGCCATCGTCACCGATATAGGGTATATTGCTGTTTTCGCCATACGTAAAGGAAGGCTGTACGAATTCCTTGTAGAATTTCTTAAAACCCTCACAAACTTGAGTCATTGGTACGTCCATGGCCATTTTTTTGTAGTCACCATCACCATTGGGACTTGTATACATTTCAACGGTAAATCCGAAATTATCATCATCCATGTCTTCCAGAATTATCAAGGAGCCGTTGACAAGATGTTGTCGTCCCACAGTTTCCAAATGGCTGAAATCAATTAACATTTCACCCTCAACCTCCATGGGTATTATTTGATCGTTGCTTACCACATAGTCTTGTTTTCCCTGAAAAAGCATTGTACACCGTCATGTATTGTGAAAAGTTCTTTGCCAGCAGACAAAACTTACCAAACACTGACAAATTCTAAATAGTCCCAGGAGTGCAATTAGCGACAACAAAGTCCTCTTCATTGTCATTGTGTTTATGATTTGTTTAGAGCTAAATTTCCACTGAGCTTCTGTATGTTGACATTAATATTTTATTTCATTATAAAGTACGAGTATTTAAGTATTTATTTATATATTGTTTACTTTGTTTGTGTCACGCCATTTTATTATTAAACAATAGTTTCCGGTTTTAATTAACAATTAACATGTTGTTGTACCTTTTCTAAATTAACAATGTCAAAACGAGATTAATTATAAATGTTATTTAACAACAACCGGTTTTAACAACTCTAAAATGTATTGTTTATAATTTAATTAACAAACTAGAGTGTTTATTTGGCATTTGACGCATATTTTTGCGGCTTTAGAAGACAAATATTTTCGTGTCATTAAGTGGCTTAATTTATTAATTAAATTGTTTTGGAACCATTATGAAGATGTTACTTTTCGACAGTTAGAATCTAATTTATTATTAGTTTCAGATTTCAGATTACATTGTGGTAATTTTTCATTCGAGTAAAAAACATGTAGGTCGATTTGTATGAATGCAAAAATACTATAAACAAGTTAGGGTATTATATTCGGCTGTACAGAATCTTGTATACCCATCATCAATATGTAGTTTTGGCCTTCTATGGGGACTTGAATCAGTTATGGTCTGAGCTATACAGAATTTGATAGAATGATTAATTTCTTAAAGCTTTAAATGACATGTCGAAATTTATGTATTTATGTACTAGCTGAACGCTCAGGCTTCGCTCGGTAGCTCTTTGCTAATGTTTGTTCTTCAAGTTTCTTCAACAAATTTATTTTATTAAGGAAAATGAGAAGTGAAAAGGAGACAATATATTGAAAATTTAAATTTCCGAATTTTTTAATTTTTTTCACAATACACCTGAAAATTTCGAATCGAATACAAAAAAAATCAGCCAAATCGTTCCAGCCGTTCTCACGTGATGTCATTACATACATACATGGACCATTTCCATTTTATATATATATGTGAGAGATTAATTTTAAAAAGTTGAGAGTGGGACTACTTGGTATACTTTGCCCTTCACCATGAGTGGCATGGGTATACATAAGTTTGTCATCCAGTGTTTTGAGAAAAACTAAAATCATTCAAACACTTTCTACATAGTGTGCGACAATATATGACAAAACGTAAGGAATAAGTTTAAAAATTGTATTTATAAAATATCACTAAAGGTATTTATAGACGGCAATACTGAGTATTAACACTTTTCAAATTTTAAATATTATTGAAATCGTTAGGTATGTCAAGAAATCGTTTCGAAAAATACATTTCTTGTTTACACGATAGTATTACAAATATTTTATTTGTTTGTTGATTGATATTTTTCTGCTAACTTTATTTTTATTTTATATTTTCTTTACATTTTTGTTTGCCTTATTTGTTTTTATAAATACATACCCGATACATATGAAAATAAAAAGTTTTTGAATTGTTTTAAACAAATTTTCAATACCGACCGTAAATCAAAAAAATCATTTGTATTTTTTGAAAATCTAAAACAAATTTTGTTTAGACGATGAAATTGTATTATGATACTTATTGATTTGAAATATTTATTTAGAGGGAACTCATTTATTTATTACCATATGTGTCGTTACTTTATAAACTGTATTTATGATCACTAATGACATATTTGAAGTGTAATATATGAAGTGTGTTAAGATACCCAGTTATTTTCTTCTATCTATATATGGGGCATTTCATATCAAGTGAACCAACTATTGAAATCGATGTCTTCCGATTGGGATGAAATTTGCACCAAGGTTAGTTCTATTGGATAGTAACTCAGACACAATTTTTCAACAAGATCTTTCGAAAAATTTTTTTACTTTTTTTGCAAAATCTAAAACTTTGTTGACTTTTTTTTTCAAAATGGACTATTTTTTAAAAAATATTTATTTTGATAGATATCCCACTCGCATACCACTAAGGGACCAAAAATATCTTAAAGGAATGGACCTAAGCTCTTCTTTGGAAAAAAAGGGCTCATTGTATTTTCTTGAGTTACAAAATATTTATTTTGATAGATATCCCACTCGCATCCCACTAAGTGACCAAAAGGGTCTTCAAGGAAAACATCTCTGCTTTTGGTTGGCTAAAAAAAAAATCTAAAAAAATTTTGCAAAAAAAATCAAAAAATTTATGTTTTGAGTTACAAAATATTTATTTTTATAGATATCCCACTCGCATCCCACTAAGCGACCAAGGAAAATATCTAAGCTTTATTTTGAGAAAAAAAAAATTTTTTTTGAAAAAAAAGTAAAAAATTCGATGATTTCGGAAAAAAAATATTAAAATTTTTTATTTTTTTAAATATTTTTTTTCGAAAGATTGAAGAAAGACACATTTAAGAAAAATATGTAATAAGTTACATGGATAAGAAAAAAACCCATCTTGGCCAAAATATGAAATTTTGACCCCCTCTAACTCAGAGAGTTTTTGACCGATCTTGTTGAAAAATTGTGTCTGATCGGAAGACATCGATTTAAAAAGTTGGTTCACTTGACATGAAATGCCCCATATATAAAAGAAAGTGATGTTAGTTACTACGCTTTTAACTCAAGAACGCCTGGGCCGATTTCGATGATTGGCAATAATTCGGACTGGTTTCCGGTCAAACAAGAAGATCAAACAAAGCTATCAATTCCTCTGATGACCATTCCCTATAGATCAGAAGGAGATTAGGTTGTACAAATTTAAGGCAATAAAAAGAGTTTTTAAATTAAAAACTCTTTTTGTTATTTTAACCACTTTTCAAATAAGTTGAAACAGTTTAGTTTTCTATATAAAAGGTTTGAAAAAATAAAAAAGTCATTAGTATTTTGTATAACTGTGGAACCCAATGTTTGGGTATACATGTAAATTGTTTATCAATAAGGTTTAGAGATTATTAAAAAAAAATCGCAATCTCTGTGTACAAACTTTGTAAAAACATGCAATTTAATTAATACATTGAAATTAATTAAAAACATTTTAAAATGCAATTACAATGCATTGTTCATAATCGTTTTAAATTTGTAATATTCATTGAGAACATTTTGATTTAAAAAATTAATTATTTGATAATGTATAATTTTAAGCGCAGATCTTTCAACATTTATATGTATATTGCTTTTTTTCTAAAATCATATCGGATCCACTATTTTCAGCAAATATTTATTTTATCTTACACCCAGAGAAAAAATATTGTTGTACATGTTTACTGTAACCATTTTTACAAGTTTTCTAACTATATTATGGTCACTGTAATTACTGAATCGTGTAAATGGCAACTTTAACATATTATGGTTACCGCAATAATATAAATAATTGCAGTGACCAAAATATTGTTAAAAAACTTGTATAAATTGTTGCAGTAAACATGTAGATATTTATTATTTTTCTTTATTTTTATTTTTCTCAAATTGGCAATGAATTGCAATTCACTTTACCAAATTCATTTGAATTATAAACGCATTGCAATTCGTTTTACAGATTCATTTGAATTGAAAACGAATTCCGATGGAGTTGGAAATGAATTGAAATTCATTTCTGCCTAATACGTTTGAATTGATTCAAATTTCATTCAATTCGTTTTAGTTGTCAAAAGAATTAATTCAAAATTTAGCTAATTCGTAACGAATTAAAATCAATTTAATTAATTATTCATTTACAGCTCTGTAATTAATTAATAATTGATTGTAGTAATCAATAGTCATAAAAAAATGTCGAAAGCAAACAAAAAACTAATAAATCTTAATAAAAATGAATTCATTGATCGACGCATAGAAGAAAATGAAAAATTTCCCGAATTAACCATACGTTTAGATACAATCGATACTGTTCTATTGCTATTGAACTCCCAGGAGGAAATTGTCTTGATTAACTCTCTCAAACACATCATGGAATATGTACGCCGGAATGATGAAAACGTTTCATTGCTAAAAGAGAAAAATGTACTGCCGTTATTGCTGCAAAAGGAATTTTATCGTTTCAATTCAAGTATTCTGGTTAAAAGATTATCCTTGTATTTGGCCAGTTTTATGATAGAAAATATGAACTGCTTGGTGGAGTTGGAAGCCACAAAACTTTGTGAAATTGTCAATTTGGTTATGCTGTATTATTTGGAAGAGGATGATGATTTCTGTTGTGAATATTTAAGTGTCATGATCAATAAGTGTTTAGATGATCCTCAAATGGTTGAATTGGTGCTCAGAGATACTTCATTTGTATTGAAATATTTCTCTACAATTGCCACATCTACGAATCCAGATGTTCTGTTGCATTCTCTTGAACTAATGCACAAAATATTGTTGGTATTAGCTGGCGAAGAAAAGCGTAACTTTATAGCTTTAACTTCATTCCCTCTAAAGCGTTTGTTGTGCGAATTGAACTGTGAATATTTTGATGTACGAAAAGCTGCCTTAAAACTTTTAAAGTTTTTGGTAGCAGAAACAAGTGAAAGCAATCCTTTAAATCAGGATTCCAATTCAACGTTTTTGCTAGAGCAATTGACCAACATGTTCTGTGAAAGTTTGTTAAGGGAAGAACTGCAGCTATTAGTGGAGGTCTTAGCAGCAGCCATGGAGCAAGAATTTATGATCTCACTATTTTTTGAAATGAATCTATTTGATAAATTTCTCATGAGTATTGGTGATGGAACCAAAGACCCCGAAATCAATTGTAAAGCATTGTGGGTCCTTACGGAGTGTGCTAAATGTGTTAAGTTTATATCACGCTTAGTTTCGGCCGATTTAACTGAAAAGTTATTAGAATGTCTGCTAGATGGGGATAGTGATCCAGCAGCTTATGTTTTGATGGGATTAAATCGCTTAATGAAATCACCTCAGGCTTCCAAATGTATTATTGACTCTTACGATCGGGGTTTATTAAACAAACTATTAAGTAAACGTTTAACACTATTTATGAGAACCTTGATCTAATTACTTAATTAAAATTTCAGAACTTTTACCAGATAAAGAAATCAATATAAAATCTCGCGAACAAGTGGCAAATTTATTGCAAAATTTATTGTCGTATTCTTTTCATAAAACAGCTATTTCAATTTTGGATTTAAAATTGTCTGATATTTTGGCGCATATTTTGGCTCAAGTCCCCGAAGAACGTTCTATTGATTTGCTATTATCTATCTTGAATGTAATTGAAATGATAACCGACAATTCGGATTATCGACGTATAATTTGTGCAAATAGTGCCTTGATTTTAAATATGGGAGTATTGTTAATGGTAAGCAATGAATTATAGAGAACTGGACCTCAAAATTGTATTAAAAAAAATATTGAAACTTGTAGAATTCATTTTCCACTGGAATTTTGGTTACACATTTATTTCGTTGTTTATGCAGCATAGTGGATGAAGAAGTGATACACCAGCAACTGATGGATACCTATTTAAGCTCATCCATAAAAAGAGCTTTGCAATCTCCTTCTAACCAGGTTAAAACTGCTGTAACAAATTTTATCATGCAAACCACAAGATTTCCGAAATTTCTTCAGGCATATATAGATTCGGGTGTATTAGAAGTGTAAACTCAGATATTTTCTTTATCTCTTGTGCTGTATTCAATTATTTTATTTCAGACTTATCCTTCATCAGAAACATGCATTTTGTGTTGCAACCTGGCCACCAGCCATTGAAAGTATTCTCTCTAAAAGTCCTACTTTGAAATTTTGCATACGCAATAGTTTGGGCTTCACCGACATTACGGTGGGCAGTGATTTCATGGTTTCGAAAAAGAAATTCGAAGATTTTCGCATATTACAATGCATCTTAAAAGAAGATGTCTCTCCTTTGCAGCCGGTTATTGTAGTAAATTTCAATAGAACTGAAACTCCAAAGGATTTAGTTGTCAAAGTTCCTGTTAGCTGCTATAAAGCGGATGAATTAGAGCGTCGTTCTGAAGATAAAGAATGGTGTTATTGTCGTTCACCTGGAGATGAATTTCTGCCCAAGTATTTAGAAGAGGTCAACAGTATACTGGAGTCACAGGATTTGGCTAAGATCCCATTTAAAATACAAGGAAATATTGATTTCGATAATTTTGGAAAAAGAGCCAAAGTTATTGCTCAAGTTGTGGCTCGAGCATTAGGCACTGACTTGGATAGTTTGGATTTAAATACAACCGAGGAATGTTCTCACAAAGTGGTCAACTGTCATTTGAAAGAATTATGCATGGAATTGCATTGTTCTTTCATACCCTTGGGTCGTATACGCAGTGGCTGTAAATTTGAACGGGCCATTCTGTTCAAAGCTGTGGCTGATCAGGTCGGCTTACCTTGCACCTTGCAGCGCAGTGTTGATGGTCGTACACTGTTTAATGAACTACCACTACCTTTGGAACAGGAGCAAGATATACACTGTGATAAAAATACTATGAACTTTATGCCCTGGCGCATGCTGAGACCCACACATATTGTAGATTTAATGTACAATGTGGGGGAGTTGTACCCCCTAAACAGTCGTTCAGCTTTGCAGTACTTGAGACTGTATTGAAACTGCATACACATTTGTATTTAAAAAAATATATTTTTAAAAATGTTCCGTTATATAAATTTTTTGAAATTGTTTCCATCTGGCAATACAATAAAATATCATTGCCATGTCTATATGACGCATTTTCATTTGATTCCTTTATTCCCCCTAATGCTGGCAATACTGTGGACAAAATTGTTACACGACCTTGGATGGTGACAATGCGCAGGTCCTTCTTAAATTCTCCTTTACATGACATTTTGTAGCATTTAGTGCTAGAGTTCATTAACAAAATAATCCAATTTAATAGAAAGAAAAATATAAAATACATTTGATTTAAATAAAATACAGGCACACCCATGTAAATATACACAAATATTTATAATAATGTTCTTCCAAATTGTATGCATTTTAATGACCTGCAATCATTTCGCAAGTAAGTCGATATTTTGCTTAGAGAAAATTTTATGAAAATCAATATTGGTGTCATGCATTTCAATCCACAGTAGCAGGACAATCTTTAACCACTGCTATACATCGTACCCAAGCTGCCCAGGAACGCATTAATGATTTGAAATGTTACAAGTGTGATGTCATGGAAGATGGTGAAACGTGTGTCGATGTTTTAGGCTCCAACACCACCAGCTTCATCCACAAGTGTGAGGGCGAGGAATTCATTTGTATGGTAAGAGCTTAAGCTTTTCAACTTTTTATATAATATTAAATAATTATGATTTGTCCAGGTTAAACGTTTTTCTTATACCACCAGTACCGAAAACTCCACCAGTTCACCGAAAATGTGGTCGCTCGATAGAAAGTGTGCTGTTAATTGTGAACCCGGTTGCATTGTCATTGGAGAGCGTACAAAACTGTATGCCTGCACCTCTTGCTGTGAGACTTCCCTGTGTAATACGGGTAAAGGTTCAGCCTCCTCGCTATTATATCGTCGCATAGAAACTGGCATCGGTACATTGATCAGTTTAATAACGGTCAAAAGTTTTCTTCGATACATATCTTAAAATTGCCACAGATATTTATCTTCTCGATACTCACACCTTTGACGAATTTCCCGATAATTAAAGGACCAGTGCCAAACAAAAGTAATTTTTGTTTAAAACTTTATTTTTAAAAGCAACCACTTTTGAAATTATTAATAAGACCTTCATAATTGTTAATTAAGTTCGTTTGCTTGATAGATTATACTATTCGAAGTAGCATTGGCAATTTTCACTACAAAAAGTAAAAATAAAATAAATAGAAAATAGTAAAAATACCAGGCAATCGAACAGACTGAATGTGTAATTTAAAATAATTTAAATAATAAACCTTCAATTCTAGTTATTTAAAACAAATTAGTTCTTTACAATTTTCAATACAAACTATATACAATCAGATTTTGACATTTTTTTTACACAAAATACAGAATAATGAATCACTAGGAGATGTATCTGATATATCTGGTGTATAATGTAATAAAGAGAGAAAAAAAGAAAAAAATTAAATATTTTTTTTAAGCTTTCAATAAATAAATTAATAAATATTTAAAATTAAATATAATTCTATTTAGAATGTAACCGTAAAACTTAATTCAGAGCAGATCTTTATCTTTCATATAGACCTTCCAATTGCAAATAAATTCAGAAAATTTTGAACAATTTTGTGAACAATTTTAAATATTTAATATTCATAAAATGGAACGTTTAGTGAATAAAGCAAAAAAAAAATACAATTTTTCTATAGCGACAAATATGAACAGATTTTAAATACATTTCATGCCAAAAAAATCCAATTATTTATCCCCACATAATCGCCAAACCCGGATTTTCATCGCCGAAGACGTTGAGACGTTCCACATCTGTCAGCCCTGCAATCTATTAAAAATACAGATTGAAATAATTTTTACGTTTTTACTTTGATCGAATTTTCATATAAAAGATCGGTTTTTGAACAAATATTCTTCTCTAAGTTTCTTTACCATTTTAATACAAAATATATTTTTTGATACACAATTAGTGTTTATAAACCGGATAACCGGTTAACCGAAAACCCGGTTTTTCTTTGAAATCTCGGTTTTTTGCGAACCGGTTAATTTAAAATGTTGATTTTCGGTTAACCGGTTTATCCGGTTTTTATCACTCGGTTAACCGGTTTTTAAAATTTGGGACTTAAATTAATAAATCTAATGTTTTTGTGCATTTTTTATATTCATTGTGTACACATTATATCAAACATTCGGTCTGACTTGAAACCTATACTGCTGATTCAGTCGTGTGTTTTGTTCTTAAAATTTTAATTTATTAATCATTTCGTTAGCTTAGTGTACAAAGTCCTTTTCGGAAATATTGAAATCCATGATTTGAAATCTGATAATGGAGTTTTATTAGTTATTTGGTATGATTTATAATAACAAATAATCACAGCTAAGAAGAAGCGCGTTTGCATCTTATAGGTCCTTTTTTGGGACTTGTAACATTTTCTGTTTCATATCAAAAATTCGAGGTGATAATAAATTTCAAAATCATCAAATATTTAATTTTCATTTTTTGGTTGAAATTTAATGAAAAAAACAATTGCCCAATTCACAACTGGTGTTGTAGCGTTGTATCGTTGTATGTCGTAAATATTTTTCAAACAAATTTTTCGAAACAAAAACAAAACATTAATAAAAAAAATTACGACATACAACGATACAACGCTACAACACCAGTTGTGAATTGGGCAAATAATTAAAACAAGTATTATATATTTAGTAACATATTTATACTCAATTCCATTTGACTGAGATAATAATTTTGAAATTTTTACAAAATAGAATTGACTTTGCACTTTTGTATATTTATAGTTATTTAATATTAACCATTATTCCTGGCTACTAAAAACTAAAAATTTCAAAGTTGTGTATACTTTATTGGACATTTTATGTTTTCTACATATATATGACGGTTAACCGGTTTAACCGGTTTTTTCGATGTCGGTTAACCGAAAAACCGGTTTTCTAAAAAAGGCCAATTTTCGGTTAACCGACAAACCGGTTTTTTAAAAAGTCGGTTTTTTATAAACACTATACACAATAGAAGTATTTAGAAAGATTTTAGTTTTCTTGGAATATTCATACATAATAATGATATTGCTGTAAAAACGGAAGTGATCACAAAATAAAGATGTTTGATATAAAATAGTACTGATCACAGATTAAGCTTATTTTCTTAAAAAATGTTCATTGATTTTTGATATAAAATAGAAGTGATGACAGATAGAGCTTATTTTCTCAAAACACTTTGTAAATATTGTACAAAGTTATACATGATTTTAGTTTTACTGGAATTTTTATATTGGGTGAATGACTTAAAAATGCGAGAATTTTTTAAATCTTTAGGTTTTATTTTGAAACATTTGTACAATATAAATTTATTCAAGGTATTGGTCATTGTTATCTATCACCTTTTCTCATCTTTCTGGCAAAATATGGATTCCGAACTGCTCAGCTTTTGAGGCCAAGAACAAATCAAGATAATATCGGATACCCTGTTGCAAAGTCGATGCAGAGACTTTTCTGCATCTGACTACTATTTATCGATCGAAATAAATAGTAGTCAGACGGAACACGGTCCGGACTATTAAGATCGAAACAAATAGTATTCGGACGGGGCAAGTTCTGGACTATAAGGTGGGCGAGGCAAAACTTCCCAACCACTTCATTCTAAATATTTTTAACAGGTACTGCAAAATGTGGCCGAGCGTTGACATGATGGAATATTACGGTTTCATGTCTGGCCGCATATTCCAGGCGATTTACGACTAATGTTCGCTTCAAACGAAACAGTTGCGTTCGGTACAGGTTCCGTGTGATGGTTTGTCTGGTCAGATTTCAGCAATTCATAATAGATAGGAGGCTTTTGCTCCTACCAAATACAGCGAATTACCTTAGTGCCATGGATATTTGGCTTAGGTGTCAATTCGGCTTTACGTATCGGTTTAACGCTTCGGGTTATCTTAGTGGATCCATTTTTCATCACAAGTACTGATTCGGTGAAAAAAATGTTTTCTTTTATAGCGTTCAAGCATCATTTCGGACATGCAAAATCGTGTTTCAATACTCGGATTCAATTCATTGGAAATTGCAGCTTGAGTAGCTCCAAATGATTTTGCAAGCTCTTATTGAGTTTTACAACAATATTCATGGATAAATGCCTCCATCTCTCGTACGCTTTGGTGAACAATCGGTGGGCTTCAGCGGAATTTTTTTTAAATTAAAGAAGTAAAGCAAAACTTCCCGCACAAAAAACTTGGCACAAAATTCGACATTTTTGAAGCAAACAAAAACGTCGTTGTTTACACCATAGCACAGTGGTTTAGAAACGTTTTTTTTTTTTTGGGATATAATTCATTATCTCGGGAACTGTTAGAGATATTGCTACAAAACTTCACATGGTTGGAGCCGATTTTAAAAAAATCGCCAAAAATCCATTTAAGATCCGAATGAGCGGAAATTTTAAATATAAATAGGCCTTGAGAAGATTTAAAAACATATGCTTACATGTGTAGGTTATGTCTATTATTTGAAGATATATTCAGGTTTATTAATTTATTTTTTTTTAATTTTGATCGATCTTTTTATTGTTTTTTAGATATGGTGGGCCTACCAATAAAATGTTATACGCATCTAAATTTGGAACTTGTAAAAAATACCTTTTTTTAAGTTTTTCCCAAAAAAGCCCATATATAGTTTTTCTTTTGTAAAAAAATAATTTTCTTCGGAACTCTTTACAAAGATAACTTAATGCAAAAACCATATTTATATAACCCTATATGAAGTGATTTTTAATTCAAAAAAAGTGATCATAGTTTAAGCTTATTTTTCTAAAAAATTCAGTACTTATTTACAAAGTTCAAATAATTAAATTTATACATATTCATGCATGTATTATTAATTATCCACTCGAAATAATATTAATTTGTTATTTAATTGAAACTTATTAAAGATTTGTGTGTTCATTTGCTTTATTCTCTGTCGAATTTGTTGGTTATTTGGTTTCTTTTATTATTGTTAAGACTTTGATATTTATATTAGACAATGTTAATTTTTTCTTTGCAAATATTTAAGTTCATTTATGCTCTATTTGTTATTGCAGAAGTATGTAGTAATATTAACTAAAGTAATTCAAGTGGAAACTACTCTATACTCCTTTCATTTTTCACCATTGATCCATTGTTGTTAATGCATGGTTACATGTATCCATGAATGTGTTCGTATGTACTTTTGACCAAAAAACAATTTACAAGAACTGTTTATTATTAAACAAATACTTTGCACAAATTTACATTGGAATATCTTCATTAGTTTGACCCATATTTCCCATCATTCTCAACGAAAGTAAACTTACTACTAGTTCCATCGCCACCCAATGATTGTTTAAGGTTTCTAAGAATCATTGGTTGCATGCATGTGCTTGTGTGTGTGCAGTTACTTGTAAGTGCCTCTATATTACATGTGGATGTGTATTAAATTGTAATGGATAACAATTACTCTGTGTGTAACCAAGGTAGCCAACCATATACTCACATCAACATGCACACAGATACACATTTACAGTACATCCATACATACATACATAAGTACTTATTTATTGTAACTACTTGTTGTGTTGTTGTTGTTGTTGCTACTGCTGCTGAGTTCAGTAGCAATGGATTTGATTTTCGATTTTATATCATAAACATGAATATATTAGGGAGGCCCATCCCTATTTCACGATCTTGAAAATTCCGAATCCCGAAAATTCGGATTGAAAGATTGTATAACTTTGTATAAATTTTATAGTGTGGAAATCAGTGGTTTCATCAGAGTAGATAATTAGAAAATAAAATATACATATGTATGTATATAAATTAATGAAATTCCACTCCAAAATATCCAGAGATTTTAATTTTTAATATCTCGAATCCTGGGATGGTGAAATCCAGTCTCGTTCGGCACCCCTAGTATATAAGTGAGTATATTCATATATTCGCATATACATACACATACACTTACATATATACATTTATGAAAGAACAAAAAGTAAATTATTAACCTCCTACATGCATACACATGCAAGTGTAGGGTGGCCCCTATACTAGCCATATTCGATTTTGAAACTCCAAATATTATCAAAATCTTTATGGATAGCGGAGTCGATATACCGATGGCAGTCTGTATCTCGAAGTCAACTTTCCGAAGCCCTCAAATAACTAACATGCAATATTACATCAATATTGATATTTAAAGTCGGTCCATATATTGCTGAGATATAAGCGACTATTGCGACTACTTCGATTTTTTCACATGTTTTTTACCAAAATACTTTTTCACGAAATTTTTCTTTGCCACTTAAATTTGTTTCACCAACATTTTTTATTTATTTTATTATATTGTTACGAAATTGTACTTGAATTCAAATATAACGATTTTAACGGCTGATTTAAAAGTAGCCTAATGCTTTCAAATAGCAGTGATGTAATAGCAAACTGTAACATATCTGTGGGCATTATTAACATTGAATAAAAGCTTTCAGTTGACCATTGATCGTAAGTATGGTAACGCTGTTTGCTGCGGCAGTATATTCGAATTCGAATATTCAGTTAAAGAACATTGTAGAAAGTACTCCACAGATGGCGTATGTATTAGAAAGCTGTAGAAAGTTAAAGAGCAATCTAGAGTGCAGATGGCAGTGTTATAAATAGTGGCAGAGGTTGCAGTCGTTAGTGAGTTGATCAGAGACGCTTTTCGAATAAACATCAACTGAGTGCCTTAAAGTGTGCTGTGTTTTTCAAGTGAATTCGTGTACATTATAAAGTGTGTCTGTATTACTGCGAATTTATAAACGTATATAAAAAACATTGAGTGACTATTTAATTCTGTTGTTGTTGTACATTTGAATAAATAAAGAGTTGTTACCATTTTCAAACTACTAAACGGCTTTTATTTGAAATCAAAAGTATCCGGTTTATTTAAAGGAAATAAACCAACGTTTTGAAAAGGTTAAAACGTAAAACTATTTATTAAAATCAAAAACATTTTTTTTTATATTTTGTTTAAACAAATTGAGAGCTCTGCAAACTGGAAGAAACCAATATTTCGACCACCCTAATGTATATAAATACGAGGTCAGACTAAACAATTCATTTTAAAACCACACTTTATTGTGGCCTAATTTATTTTAAATGTTTAACACAATATTTTAAGGAATTCCGATCAGCGTGATCAACGTAGTGCATTTTTAAAGTTTAGCAATTTAATGAAAAATATTGGGTATATGATTTAAAAATGCGGGATTTTTTTAATGTTTAGCTTTTATATTGAAACATTTTTACAATATAAATTTATTCAAAGTATTGGCCATTGTTAGGTAGCTGTGACCTTTTCCTATCTGTCTGGCATCATATGGATTCCCAGCCAAAAGAACTGCTCATCTTTTGAGGCCAAGAAAGAATTAGTTTCGTAATGGTCTGGACAGATTTCAGCAGCTCACAATAGAAAGGACCCTTTTGGTACCACCAAATACAGAGCATTACTTTAGCGCCATGGATATTTGGCTTTGGTGTCGGCTGGTTGGCCGGGCTTCACATCCGTGCTGCTTCGGGTACAAAAATGATTTTCTTTTATAGCGTTCAAGCAGTATTTCAGACATACAAAATTTTAAGTCTTGCAGCTTCAATTTCCCTGCTTTTGGATGAATACTGCTACAGAAGCCTCCTCTTTATGTAATCTTGTTGCTATGAAACAGTGCAAAAACTTGTGTGAGGCTGCTCGGAAAAACTATTCTTTGGAGAGAAAGGTTTCATGCAAGTACGAGTATAGTTATAAAAGATATTATTTGAAAATTGAATTGAAAGTTATTAAAACTTGAGTTCATAATATCACAGCACTTAGTTGCATTAAAAACTTCCTTATTAATACAGGTAGGCCTCCATTTACGCGGTTTGTTGGGACCAAAAAAATAGCGTGTAAATCAAATTCGCGTAAAACGAGGTTCTAATTTAGAACGAAATGCTTTTGTGGGGCCAATAATTTTTTATTTCGCGTAAAACAATACATCAGTCACATAACAAAAAAGAAATTGGGACCTAAAAATCTCGTAAAAAAACTCAACTAAAAAAATTATTTCTTATCAAAAATTAAGGAAAAATGTCAATTAAAAAAACAAAATATTCTAATACATAAAAGAGATCAAAACATAATAAAAAATTCATAAAAATTACGAAGTTTTCAAAAAAGATATGTATATGTTATTCGCTTGTGTTTTTTCGTTTCTTGTTGTTTGTTGCCGCGTTATATAAAAATAGTGTAAAAAAGTCGCGTATTTGAAAAAATGGTTGCTAATTTCAGTTCGCGTTATATCGAATTCGCGTAAATAAAGTACCGCGTAAATGGAGACTTACCTGTATATAGATTAAAACTTTCTTCAATATTTTTTATAAAAATCATTTAATGGAATATTTGTTATTTATAAGTTTATACATTAATTTATTATAATTGTGGTAGTATCTATTTCAAAGTACATAGGTATAAAATTAGAAAAATTACTTAATATGTAAATCGAGGGTACAGAATTGTCCTTTCATGAGTTACAATACGAGTTCTAATCAATCTACAACTTCTGTGGTGTATTTAGCAACATTTAATTGCATTTTAGTGGGAATGCTGGTCCGTTTCGATCCTCGTACCGGCATTCCGACTAAAGTGCTGTGATGTTTCAATTCAATTCAATTTTCGAAAAATGTCTTTTCTGACTATACTCGTACCTGCATTTCTGTCTATATAGAAAAACTCTTACATTTATTATTGTATTGAACAAGTATTAATCTGTGTGTAAGTATGAAGGAATGTTATAATATTTAAGGGTTCCTTTATAGTATCATTTTTAATTTCCGGTAATTTGCCAAAGTTTTAAATAAATAAAAATATCTATATTTTTTTTACACATAATTGGTCAGTTATATGTATTAATGTTTAATCGGATTTTCATTTTAAAATAGTACGACTTAGCAGACTATATAAATATAAAAATAATTATATTTTCATTAAATGATAGTAGGTTCTTATACCCCTCTCCATAAGTGGCAAGGATATACATATAAGTTTGTAATTTCTACATTTTTCATTTGCAACTCTCAAACTATATATATTCTGAATCTTTATAGCTATAGGAGTCGATATAGCCATGTCCATCTGTACATACATGATTCATACATCAATATATCCGCTATAGACCCAGTTCGATTGATATTTAAAATCGAGGAAATCGTCTAACAAATTACTGAGATATAAGGAAAAAATAAATATAGACAATATGGATATCTAATAATAGATATTTTAAAGGCATTGCAACGACGTATATAATGTTATAGTAAGTCGGACCTACAATGGGTCAAAATCAGGAAAAATATTTTTTAAGCAACAAATTTTTTTTTGTAATATTTTCACTAATATCTAAATTTAAAAAAAATATTGGAACAAAAAATTTTTTTTTGCTTACAAGCATTTTTAATTTTTATTTTAAGTGAAGGGTGTATAAAATTAGCCACGAATATAGCCCTCTTACTTGTTTTAAAGTTCTTTCGAATTAGTATATATTACGACCAAATTGGGACCCAAAAAATAGAAACAAATTCTTTGCTAAGTTACCGAGTCCCGAAACTATAATACATTTAGGTCGTGGCTATAACTGTTGATCCCAGTATTTCGCAGGGCCTGCAAAAACTGTAGTTTCTTTAAATTCCCTTATAAATAAAACCCTAAAGCAAACTAGTATTGTAAATGTACAAACTACATATGTATGTACATATTATTGTCTGAAATCTAAACCATATCTGTGTATATTTGTTCAGTATGCTTGATTTGTTATATAAATTTGCTTTGATTTCAAATTAACAATTTTCTGTTCTTTGTGGGTGAGATTGATCAAAGTAACAACAGCAACAGCAATCACACGAAAGAATATTGTTAAATTTTGGAAAATATCGAAAATTGAGTTTTATATTTTGATTATAAATATAAAAGCTGACATACAATATGTTTCAAACTGCACAGTAGTTCTGGTACAGCAGATTGAAAGTGAAAATTTTAGAAGAATGTTATAAGCGAAACCAGTTTTTATGGTTCTAATGACATTTTTCATTTCTGATGGAAATGTTTGTTCCCGATAAATAATAAAACAGTTCTCGAATTTCATATTTGCTCTCAACTAAGCTCTCAATTATGAACATTATTCACTCTCCATAGTGGCCACAATGTTGGAGAAACAATTCAATCACTTAAATGTTTGTATAAATATTTGATAATTAGATACTTATTTGTATTGATACTCGTGCCACTGTTCCCCTAGTCTATTGTCTGTTTATACTTACATATACTTGCATTTATATACAGTATTTTATAACATAATTTAAAATTTCATCCCCCAACCCCATGCAAAATGCAGACACATGCAATGATTGCAGACATTTTACCCCGGCTGGCCTCTTTGTAAAATGCATAATTGGCAGTTACAGTATATTTTTGTTGTAGATATTGTTTTTATTATTATTGTTGCTGTTGTTTTTGTTTTTGATTCTTTGTTTGTTCTATTTTGTGAAAATTGTATTTTAATACATAAAAGGGCAGAAATTAAGTTAAAGACAGACACTGTACAACAACAGAAACAACTACGTTTACAAACAATCAGCCAATAACAAAATTTTCTAAGGATGCTCATGTTTATGGATTTCATGCATCATATTCTCAGCGGGAAAAAGATGAAGTAAAGCGACCTACATAAAGGCCTTATTTTGCAGAGACAAGGACAACCAGCCGCATTGCAAAATAGTGTCAGTTTTACACGGAGCACAGTGGCTCAGGATCGTTTTTTATCGGCCAAAAGTCCATTTTTTTGTTAACTGTTAAAGCCAAAAAATTAGATACAAATGTGTATTAGAATTGTGGGCGTGGTATGCTGTTAAAGACAAGTATTTTATATTATTTTATAAAAATGTGATTTTTGTAAATATGATCAGAAGTCAATTATCATTACTCTCAAACTATTATAGATAATTGGCTGGTTTTTTTTTATTTTGTTGGTAGGATAATAGCTTTTAAGAACTGTTATCATGTGTCACTGTACCGTTTATACTTGCTGTCTTATTCAATTTTTTCTCAGGTACTATATTTTAGTCAAATTTGAGTGGAATAAAAGTCCTTAGGGTCAAAAGAGTTAAACTAATTTTACTTCCAGAATAAACACCAAAGTGTCCTCTTTAATCCCATATATACTTGTTGATCTATTTTGAACTGTCTGTAGAACACTTTTTTTCATTTGAATGAAATTGCTCCCAAAATTGTTTCTATTTTTATACCCTTCAGCTTCGTGAGAAGGGTATATATAAGTTTGTCATTCCGTTTGTAATTTCTACATTTTTCATTTCCGACCCTATAAAGTATATATATTCTGGATCCTTATAGATAGCGGAGTCGATTAAGCCATGTCCGTCTGTCTGTCTGTCCGTCTGTCTGTTGAAATCAATTTTCTGAAGGCCCCAGATATCTCCGGGATCCAAATCTTCAACAATTCTGTCAGACATACTTTCGAGAAATCAGCAAAATCCGTCCATAAATAACGGAGATATGAGCAAAAATCCGAGACAACCTCTGAAAATTTCATCAAAAAACACAATGTATTGCATGCTTTGACAAAAAAGCAACAAAACGTATGTTTGGATGTGCATGCTTTGCGTATTTTGTTTTTCTTTTGTGTTTTTTTTCTTTTGGCGTTGTTGTTGTTTTTTATACAATTAAACGTATGTTTGGATGTGTGTTGGTTTCATTGCCTTGCGTAATTTGTTTTTGTTTTTTCTTTTGGTGTTTTGTTTCGTTTGGCGTTGTTTTTTTTGTTCTTGATAAATTTAGGATGCTGTACGCTGAAAGTGGGCAATGTACATACATATATACTAATTATAAAAAATAATAATGCATCCACAACAAAGGTGAAGGGTATATAAGATTCGGCATAGCCGAATATAGCACTCTTACTTGTTATTTTACCTGTTTATATCGAGCCCTTAGCGCCAAATTATCGAAAGCGACATTTTCTATATTTTTTTTTATTGCAAAAATTAAAATTTTATGAACCGACTGATGTTTTAGCGTTCTCAGAATATCAAAAATGTTAATAACTTCAAAATTATAGGGGGTAAGATTTTATCGTAAGTCAATGTTTACATTTTACAGTTAACGAATTTTATCGTAAGCGAAACATAGTGGTATAGAAAAAAAAGAAGGAAATAAATCTGTAACTTCTAAATGGTTAGATTGGTTTGAATAAAATTTCACATGCACAAAGAAGAAGTGTTCTCGAGTTTAAAATCTGAACGTGCACCTCATGGGCCCACCAGGGCCGCGACCAAGGGTCCTCTAAGTAGGACACCTCGGGTATATTACATTTTTAAAATAATCATATTTCTTCGTTTGTATTCCGATTTCAAAAAAATTATACACATAAAATCTTTTCATCGAAGCTATCAATTGTCTCTTATAGCTTAGGAGATATTCGCATTTGAAAATTTAATTTTCAACATTTTTACCCAACCCACTCCAGTTTTTTGATAACAGCGTATCCAAATATTTTCCTATATTCTCCAGTTTTTCCTTCATTAGACTAACAACATACGTATGTGTCAAATAAGAAAAGAACTGTTTAAAAATAATGACTAAGTCCAAAGTTATATGCATTTGAATTTAAAAATTTTTTAAAAGCCGATTTTTCGCTAATTTTTTGGGAAAAAAGAACTTTTCTTCTTTTTAAGTTATCGCAAACAATTTCTAAGAGGATGTATAAGGATTTTATACTTTCTGAAAGCTAAGTTTTCATAAAATATTTTAAATGAAAAAAAAATTAAAAGTTTTTGTTACCGAGGGGACCAGGTCCATTCAAAAAACACCTATTTTTTATGTAAAATTAAACTTTAGGGCAAAAATTCTCAAATCGCATATTCGATATCAATATATAATAACCGATTTTAGATGGCCCAATATGCTTTTAATTATTTTGTAAAGGATTCCGATAACTCCGACCCAGGTATGGATATTATAGCCAAAAAACTAAAAATTTCCATTTTTGGGATTTTTCAACACTTTTTTGGGAATTGCGGGATTGCTGATAACAAATTTCAAAATTCGTTTTTATTTTTCCATTTTAAATAGAAAACTTTACATAACTGTGAAATTTCATTAAAAACTATTCATAAATAAATATTTTATTTCAATTCGAAAAATTTGTATCTATGCAAAAATTCAATAAAAAATATTTTTTGTCATATTTTTCAATAAAGTATTCCATGAATTTTTAATTGTCAAAAGTTATAAATATTTTTGACAAATAGACAAATAGCTTGAACGAAATTATAATATATCGCATCATAAAGTTTTTAATTCTATGTATAAATTTAAAAATAATCGAAAAAACCTTCTCCTGTAAAATTTGTGTTTTGTCGCTTACGATAATTTGGTTCTAAGGGCTCGATATGACTGGATGGCTGGCTTCCGAACGAAATGTTGTAAAAATGTTGGTATAAACATACAATTTAACATAAATAATTTTCATATAGACATAAATCACACGACCTAATTTCATAGGCGATAGGTCCATAATTAGTCATAGTTCTCATATAATGCCCTCTTCCGAAAATCATATAATTCACGAAAAAATTATAGTGAAGGGTGTTATATGATCGGGCTTGACCGACCTTACTTTCAAACTTATTTGTATCTGCTTATAACTTGTTTATAAGTAAAGCTGATTTAAAAAACAAACAAAAACTGATTCATACTAAAAGCTATAAAAAAATTAAAAGTTCAACTTTAGCTTTAAATTTCTTAACAACTGCTCAAACGATTTTTATGAAGTTAAAACTGGAGAATCATTTAAGAAAATATCTCTCCAACAAAAAAAATTCTAAAGTATCGGTTCAAAAGTCACAGAATTTTGGCAGATAAAAAGCGATCCTGAGCCACTGTGCTGCGTATCCTTGAAAGCCATACTCGATTCTGTTAGAGTGTTGATAGAAAGCCTACTAAATATGGCATAATATAAGATCTTCAGTTGAAGGCCTGTAATTAGACCAGCTGCGTAATGCCTCATAGAATGTCTACATACAGGAACTTCTAGTAAAAGACCTGGCAATGAAAGCATAATTGAAGATCTGTTAAAAGATTTGTTAGACATTATTTTGCAATACAATTTTTAATGTGTATGAAATCCTTTCGAAGGATAAGCAAAGTTCTACTAGAGCATTTTCTGCGAGAAGGCAGAGTGGAAATGAGTAGCGCAACTTTTAGAATGTGTAAATATGAATTTCAGCAGGCCTACATAGTAAAGCCCTAGCAATTTTTTCCTGCTGGTTTAGATTGGGGTGTCTGTATGAGTGATTTTTTATAAATACTCTCCCATATACGCAATTTATGTGCATCTATGTATGTATGAATGTATGTATGTACTTATGTATGTATGTAGTGTGAGTGATTGTGTGTGTCTGTATAACAAATGAAGTTTATTACATTTTTATTATCTCTTCCTGACAACACATCATTTGTCATTGAAATTTGTGTATGCAATCCTAGACAATCTTAAATGCAAACAACACTCACTCGCATTACCCCGGCTTCATCCAACTCCTCGTCTTCTTCACTTCTCTTCTCTCCTCTTCACTTGTATTTATCCTTAGTCAATAACAACAAATAACAACAAAACATTCTATACATATTGGAAAAACTGTAAAAAAAAATAAAAACAAATGAAAAAATTGAGGGGTGTAAATTTGTTTCTCTCTTTTTTATTCATTTTTAATTTGAAAATCAATCTCTATTGATGACACAAATTTCTAATTTATTTCATATGTATGTCTGTATGTGTGTATATGTGCATATAAATATTATCTGCAAACTGATTGTGTGTTATTTTTTATTTATTGTTTAGTTTTTGTCAAGTGTAAATATTCTCAATTATTTTATGACTCAAATCCTTATTATCCTTCATTTCATGGAAAAATCATTAGACTAATTTAAAATATTTACATAAATAAGAATTTAAAAAAATAAAATCTATTAAAATCTCAATTTTATTTGGATTTGCCATATTTTAAATGTTTTACAAGCAATTGTCTACTTTAATCTTAAAAAAGACAATAGAATAGAATAAAATATAATAAAATAAAAATTGAAGCGAAAACGTTTTATTCTTAAGCTCATAAAATTTAATGCTTTTCTTATTTCATCTTTTTCCATTTCCTACTTTCATAAGTAACGAAAAAAACATGAAATTCTAAAAAGAAAATAACATTAAAATCACAGAGTCTCAAAGTCAGCAGTCAAATATACACCATCATCTTAGAGTTACCATTGCTAAAAGCTAAAATTAGGGTAAATTGTTAAAGTGGGACAAGTTTAGTTAAATTTAAAGTATATTGTCAGAGGTTCAAATTATAGGGTCGATATACTGTTCCAATCAAAAAGTCTTAATTTGTTGGACAG
Organism: Calliphora vicina; assembly: GCF_958450345.1. NCBI lineage: Eukaryota > Metazoa > Arthropoda > Insecta > Diptera > Calliphoridae > Calliphora > Calliphora vicina. The sequence continues at coordinate 110,700,763 of NC_088784.1, forward strand.
TGTTATCTAACATGTCAAAATATGCTTTAAAAACGAATAAATGCAAAAATATGCTCTTAAGGCCAAAATATGCAAAATTATGCACTAACAAATCTATGAATAAATAAGTTCATAGAATATGCATTTTCATGAATCCACTTTCCCAGCTTATCATTCACGCAGAGAAAAAATATAATTGGGCATGGTTACTGTAACCATTTATATAGTGTTACAAGTTTTTTAACTATATTATGGTCACAGTAACCATTTACATGATTGTGGTAACCATAATATGGTTAACTTACGATTCACATGATTGTCTCAACCATATATATGGTTACAGTAAACATATATATGTTTGTGGCAACCATATTTATGATGAATAATTTTATCATAATATGTTGTTCTCAGATTATGATAAGCCTTAAGCCGAGAGCACCATAATATGATAAGTCCTTCATCATATAAATGGTTGTCACAAACATATATATGTTTACTGTAACCATATATATGATTGAGACAATCATGTGAATCGTTAATTAACCATATTATGGTTACCACAATCATGTAAATGGTTACTGTGACTATAATATAGTTAAAAAACTTGTAACAATATTGAAATGGTTACAGTAACCATGCCCAACTATATTTTTTCTCTGCGTGTTTATGAAAACTATTTATATACTGATCCAAATTGATCAAAATCTCTCTATAGCTATAGAACATGTGGAACTTTTCTATACTAAGACAAATGATGAGGTTTACGAACATTTTTCTACATTTCACACTCCCACTAAAAATCAATACAATCCCACTTATCGCGACAGCTCTGCACCACTGAAAACCAAATAACATTAGAGTCGAAGTAAATGCTTAAAAGCCAATAATATAAAAAAAAGTTTAAGTTATAAAAGTACTTCATAAAAAAGTAACAAAAACATTGTAGAACATTCAACAAACGCTAATGTTGCTTGTGGCATTAGTATTGGTTTGGTTGCAAGTTCGAGGTATCAAATGTAAGTAAGTACTCGTAGTTTGGAGGAGTTTAAGCAGCAACAGCAATAGATGAGCAAAATGTTCAGTAGTGGGTGAGAAGTTTATATTTGATTGTTTGGCAGGACTACAATCAAAGCGAGAAAAAAAAACATTTAGGCTAGCGGTAGTAATTGTAAGTGGGAGCACAAAAAATCCAAAATTCACCTGAAAAAAATTTTAATACTAAAAAAATATTGGAAAACATTCACTTTTATATACAAATAATGTATATAAAAGTGAATAATATATAGTATTTAGAATGTATGTATATCAACATGATTTAGTTATTTCCTTACAATCTATAGAACTAGTTGACGAATGCGGATTCAACAAGGAAATAACACTAGTTAACTAGCAATTCTTTTGGAAGGTTTTTAACTAGAGAATTTAACACCATAGTGGGTGTATTACTATGATATACCACCTCCATTTTATTCTTTCAGCAATAATCATAGACAGAGATTCGTTAATAAAGTTAATCAATACACTTCTTAAGAGGATACCGGCAGACTCATAGATAATTATAATTAATGTGTTGTAGCTACAGAGTAAAATGGCTAATTTTAAAACTGCAGGGTTGATATACGGTACTCTGGCACAGGAGTGTAAGCAAATACACACATACTTATAAAAGTTATTGCATGTTGCCGGTATAGTTTAAAAGGTCTTGAACAATTGAGTTTATTATTCACAAAGTGCTGCACGAGTATAGATGAAAAAAACAAAAAATCACAACAAAAAAAAAGAAACAATTGCAATCATAAATATTAAACTTTAGTAAAATCAAAAAAAAAAAAATAAGCGTGATTTGAAAAGATTTTATAAAAGGATTTAGTTTAACTAAATTTATATTCTTAATAAATTTTTAGATAGCCATGGACAGAAACTGATACTAATTTTCAATTACCAACAAAAGTTAAGGAAGGATTCATATAATTACTTATTTATTAGCTGATATAAAAGTACTTTTTCATTAGATATTTACATAACCGCTAATGTATCATACAAAGAATCAATATAATGCTAGTGTTTATAAAAAACCGACTTTTTAAAGAACTGGTTTGTCGTTTAACCGATTTGGAAAAAACAGGTTAAACAGTTTTATTCCCACATTGAACGAAATTATTTTAAAAGTTTAAACAATAAATTTTCATATGTAAAAAACATATTGTTACGAAATTGTACTTCAATTCAAATATAACGATTTTAACGGCTGATTTAAAAGTAGCCTAATGCTTTCAAATAACAGTGATGTAATAGCAAACTGTAACATATCTGTGGGCATTATTAACATTGAATAAAAGCTTTCAGTTGACCATTGATCGTAAGTTGGCAACGCTGTTTGCTGCGACCGTATATTCGAATTCGAATATTCAGTTAAAGAAAAGTGTAGAAAGTACACCACAGATGGCGTATGTATTAGAAACCTCTAGACAGTTAATGAGAAATCTAGAGTGCAGTTGGCAGTGTTATAAATAGTGGCGGAGATTGCAGTGAGTGAGTTTATCAGAGACGCTATTCGAATAAACATCAACTGAGTGCCTTAAAGTGTGTTGTGTTTTTCAAGTGAATTCGTGTACATTATAAAGTGTCTGTATTTCTGAGAATTTATAAACGTGTATAAAAAAAACATTGAGTGACTATTTAATTCTGTTGTTGTACATTTTTAAATAAATAAAGAGTTGTTACAATTTTCAAACTACTAAACGGCTTTTATTTGCAATCAAAAGTATCCGGTTTATTTAAAGGAAATAAACCAAACGTTTTGAAAAGGTTAAAACGTAACAATATAAAATAAAATATATACAGCTTTAAAATTTGTAGTTTTTAGTAGTAAGGAATGGTTAATATTTAAGGTATTTATAGACGGCAATACTGAGTATTAATATTTGTCAAAAACTCAAGTCCATATCATAATATAATTTCATGGTCTAAACAAAATTTGTATTAGATTTTCAAAAAATACGAATGATTTTTTGATTTACGGTCGGTATTCAAAATTTTTTAAAACAATTCAAAAACTTTTTATTATCATACATATGTATCGGGTATGTATTTATAAATACAAATAAGGCAAACAAAAATGTCTAAAAAATCTATATAAATAAAAATCAAATGTCGTTCGTTGGTAATTGCATCAGTAGAGAATGGCGGGACCGATTTAGACAATTTTTGTTTTTAAAATGTTGGTCATAGCCCAATTTAGGTTTTTACGGAATGAAAAATTGACCAAACCCACTTTTACGCCCACTTTTTCGATTTATCTAAAAACGGCTACATAGCAGGACGCCTGGACCGATTTAACTAATTTTTTTATAATGTTCGCAATACATAGTCCGCAAAAGTTTTTACATAAATAAAAATTGTCCCGCCCACTAATGCGCCCACTTATTAAATACATCTGCAAAATACATCGGTCTGTGATCAATCATATTTCAGAGCAAAATTCCATTACTTATATAAAAACCCACAATAGCTTAAATCGATAATAACCTGGCCAATAAGCGTTTCATCAAGAAAAAGAGCTCGATCTGTGATCACTCATATTTCTAACCAAAATTCGATTTTTTATATAAAAACTCAAAATATCTAAATTCGCTAATAACTTGCCCAATAAGCGTTTAATCAAGAAAAGGAGGAGTGGAGGATACCATATTCCTTTTCCTCTCTACACCGCGATGGAAAATGGTCAAACGTTTATAAGAAGTTGAATCTATTAGGAGTAACGGCTGGTACTGTTAGCATGGTCTTCTTTCCCATGCGGAGACAAACATTTTCAAGAGATCCATGGATGTTTAAGTGTTTTTCAGAAATGAGTCTTATAAGCTCAATTAAAGATTGATTAAATTTTAAATATGATTTCGTTTCATATGAAACATATTTGTGGAGGAATTTGGGTGGATAAAAAATGTATGTTGCAAATTTTATCGAAATTCCACACAGTGTTGACATTATATTGACTCAGAAAATGATTCTCAGTCGATCAGTATTGTGTAGAACTTTCAATACATCAGCACATATGCAATATACCCTCCATGCTTTGGTGGTGTAGGGTATACAAATCGATAAATGGTTGACGGTATAACTGAAACGGAAGCTCTAATTTAAATGGACCCAAGTGATATATACCTACCTGAGGCCACATAATACTGGAATTTTATCTATACCTTTTATTACTTTTAGTTTTATTTTAGAAACCAATATTTTAAATAGCAGATTAACTCGAAAAGTACCTGACCTTAAATATTTCTTATAAAACCCCCTTTTTTATATACCCCATTTTCCACTACGTCTATTTGATTACAGATAACTAAATGAAAAAGAAAATCACTTTAAATTTGTCTTCTCTACTTCTGTTACTTATAACAAAAAAAAACCCAAAAGATTTATATTTAAATTTATTGCAAATATAATCATTTATTTACGAGTTTTCTTGTTTTTTTTTTTTTATTTGGTGCATCTTCCTCTTTTGTTTAACAACAATAATAAACACTAATCATTGACCTGGTCTCTTGGACCATAACAATAAAAATTCAAAAAAAAAAAATAAAACATCCACAAAAGGACACCTGATAAGAGTATTAAACATGTGATGTGGTTTATTTAGTCGCTTGGTTCACACTTGCTTTTACTTTATGCCAATAACATATTTTTGTTCTTACGTTTTTCCTGCAATAAAACTACGAGTATAAAAACCAGATTTGTTTTTTACCACAAATATTAAGCCACTGTGATTTTTTCTCTTTAGCTTGTTCTCAGAAGACTGCAATTAATTTTAAATGGCCATAAAGATAACAAAAACAACAACTTTCCACTTAATACTCGGTAGAACTCTCTATAAAAACGAAACTCTTTAAATGTGATAAAAAAAACAAAACGAAAATTATTGTCACAGGCCAGTGGTTTTGCATAAATCCCACAATCCCACCAACAATATCTATAAAAAAATGACAGCATTAAAATAATGGCGATATGCAAAAAAAGGATGAGTTCAATAAGAAATTTATGCTCAAGATAGTTGACTGGGTGTTAGTTACAGTTGAGGCAGAGTTGGGAAAGGTGGTTAAAGTAAAAGCAGAATGGTCGTTAGAAATTGTGGTTTACGTTTTCTAATGTATTGATTTGAACCACTTTTTCTTTTTGCGAGCTCATAGCATTTATCGACAAATGTTGAGACTCGAACGAAACTAAACAAACCAAAAGCATAATTTTTTATGTAAAAATTCTGAAATAATAAAAAAAATAAACAACCAACAAAATCAAACTAAAGAGGAAGAAAATAAAATAAAATCTATTTAAAAGACAGATGCGCTTTTCCCACGAGGACATACATTCATACATATGTATGTAGATACATCCATACAAACATACTTTCATTCACATTATCATTGTTACAAATACACATACACCGAGGAGTTAGTGTTGTATTCTAGTACTTGAATCTACGAGTACTTAGATGCACTTAAATGTATGTTTTCGCTATGTATGTACATTAGGGCGGCCCTTAATTTAAACCTTTTTAATTTCCACAGCTCGCAAAGTTTAAGAAAAAAAAATCAATGTTAAAAAATTAAAAATCTAAAAGCACTCATAGAGATCCTAGAGAAAAAAGAACAATAATCGATGATCACTCATATTTTCCACCCAAATATCGATTTTTATATGAAAAATCTAAAATCACTCATAGATCGTTACTAAGAGATCCTAGAGACAAAAGGACAGTAATCTGTGATCACTCATATTTTCCACCCAAGTATCGATTTTTATATGAAAAATCTAAAATCACTAATATTTCGTTAATAAGAGGTCCTAGAAGAAAAAGGGCAATAATCTGTGATCACTCATATTTCCCACCAAATATCGATTTTTATATGAAAAATCTAAAATCACTCATAGATCGTTACTAAGAGGTCCTAGAGGAAAAAGGACAAAAATCTGTGATCACTCATATTTTCCACCCAAATATCGATTTTTATATGAAAATCTAAAATCACTCATATTTCGGTAATAAGAGGTCCTAGAGGAAAAAGGTCAAAAATCTGTGATCACTCATATTTTCAACCCAAATATCGATTTTTATATGAAAAATCTAAAATCACTCATATTTTGGTAATAAGAGGTCCTAGAAGAAAAAGGGAAATAATCTGTGATCACTCATATTTCCCACCAAATATCGATTTTTATATGAAAAATCTAAAATCACTCATAGATCGTTACTAAGAGGTCCTAGAGGAAAAAAGGACAAAAATCTGTGATCACTCATATTTTCCACCCAAATATCGATTTTTATATGAAAAATCTAAAATCACTAATATTTCGTTAATAAGAGGTCCTAGAAGAAAAAGGACAATAATCTGTGATCACTCATATTTTCCACCCAAATATCGATTTTTATATGAAAATCTAAAATCACTCATATTTCGGTAATAAGAGGTCCTAGAGGAAAAAGGACAAAAATCTGTGATCACTCATATTTTCCACCCAAATATCGATTGTTATATGAAAAATCTAAAATCACTAATATTTCGTTAATAAGAGGTCCTAGAAGAAAAAGGGCAATAATCTGTGATCACTCATATATTCCACCCAAATATCGATTTTTATATGAAAAATCTAAAATCACTCATAGTTCATTACTAAGAGGTCCTAGAGGAAAAAGGACAAAAATCTGTGATCACTCATATTTTCCACCCCAATATCGATTTTTATATGAAAATCTAAAATCACTCATATTTCGGTAATAAGAGGTCCACCCAAATATCGATTTTTATATGAAAAATCATATTTCCCACCAAATATCGATTTTTATATGAAAAATCTAAAATCACTCATAGTTCATTACTAAGAGGTCCTAGAGGAAAAAGGACAAAAATCTGTGATCACTCATATTTTCCACCCAAATATCGATTTTTATATGAAAAATCTAAAATCACTCATATTTCGGTAATAAGAGGTCCTAGAGGAAAAAGGACAAAAATCTGTGATCACTCATATTTTCCACCCAAATATCGATTTTTATATGAAAAATCTAAAATCACTAATATTTCGTTAATAAGAGGTCCTAGAAGAAAAAGGACAAAAATCTGTGATCACTCATATTTTCCACCCAAATATCGATTTTTATATGAAAAATCTAAAATCACTCATATTTCGGTAATAAGAGGTCCTAGAAGAAAAAGGGCAATAATCTGTGATCACTCATATATTCCACCCAAATATCGATTTTTATATGAAAAATCTAAAATCACTCATATTTCGGTAATAAGAGGTCCTAGAAGAAAAAGGGCAATAATCTGTGATCACTCATATATTCCACCCAAATATCGATTTTTATATGAAAAATCTAAAATCACTCATATTTCGGTAATAAGAGGTCCTAGAGGAAAAAGGACAAAAATCTGTGATCACTCATATTTTCCACCCAAATATCGATTTTTATATGAAAAATCTAAAATCACTAATATTTCGTTAATAAGAGGTCCTAGAAGAAAAAGGACAAAAATCTGTGATCACTCATATTTTCCACCCAAATATCGATTTTTATATGAAAAATCTAAAATCACTCATATTTCGGTAATAAGAGGTCCTAGAAGAAAAAGGGCAATAATCTGTGATCACTCATATATTCCACCCAAATATCGATTTTTATATGAAAAATCTAAAATCACTCATATTTCGGTAATAAGAGGTCCTAGAAGAAAAAGGGCAATAATCTGTGATCACTCATATATTCCACCCAAATATCGATTTTTATATGAAAAATCTAAAATCACTCATATTTCGGTAATAAGAGGTCCTAGAGGAAAAAGGACAAAAATCTGTGATCACTCATATTTTCCACCCAAATATCGATTATTATATGAAAATCTAAAATCACTCATATTTCGGTAATAAGAGGTCCCAGAGGAAAAAGGACAAAAATCTGTGATCACTCCTATTTTTCACCCAAATATCGATTTTTACATGAAAATCTAAAATCACTCATAGATCGTTACTAAGAGATCCTAGACGAAAAATGATCACTCATATTTTCCACCCAAATATCGATTATGAAAATCTAAAATCACTCATATTTCGGTAATAAGAGGTCCCATAGGAAAAAGGACAAAAATCTGTGATCACTCATATTTTCCACCCAAATATCAATTTTTACATGAAAAATCTAAAATCACTCATAGATCGTTACTAAGAGGTCCTAAAGGAAAAAGGGACAAAAATCTGTGATCACTCATATTTTCAACCCAAATATCGATTTTTACATGAAAAATCTAAAATCACTCATAGATCGTTACTAAGAGATCCTAGACGAAAAAGGACAAAAATCTGTGATATAAAAAAAATCATATTTTCCAACCAAATATCGATTTTTATATGAAAAATCTAAAATCACTCATAGATCGTTACTAAGAGATCCTAGAGAAAAAAGGAGAGTAATCTGTAATCACAGCATCAATCATATTTTCCACCCAAATATCGATTTTTATATGAAAAATCTAAAATCACTCATAGTTCGTTACTAAGAGGTCCTAGAGGAAAAAGGACAAAAATCTGTATATCGATTTTTATATGAAAATCTAAAATCACTCATATTTCGGTAATAAGAGGTCCTAGAGGAAAAAGGACAAAAATCTGTGATCACTCATATTTTCCACCCAAATATCGATTGTTATATGAAAAATCTAAAATCACTAATATTTCGTTAATAAGAGGTCCTAGAAGAAAAAGGGCAATAATCTGTGATCACTCATATATTCCACCCAAATATCGATTTTTATATGAAAAATCTAAAATCACTCATAGTTCATTACTAAGAGGTCCTAGAGGAAAAAGGACAAAAATCTGTGATCACTCATATTTTCCACCCCAATATCGATTTTTATATGAAAATCTAAAATCACTCATATTTCGGTAATAAGAGGTCCACCCAAATATCGATTTTTATATGAAAAATCATATTTCCCACCAAATATCGATTTTTATATGAAAAATCTAAAATCACTCATAGTTCATTACTAAGAGGTCCTAGAGGAAAAAGGACAAAAATCTGTGATCACTCATATTTTCCACCCAAATATCGATTTTTATATGAAAAATCTAAAATCACTCATATTTCGGTAATAAGAGGTCCTAGAGGAAAAAGGACAAAAATCTGTGATCACTCATATTTTCCACCCAAATATCGATTTTTATATGAAAAATCTAAAATCACTAATATTTCGTTAATAAGAGGTCCTAGAAGAAAAAGGACAAAAATCTGTGATCACTCATATTTTCCACCCAAATATCGATTTTTATATGAAAAATCTAAAATCACTCATATTTCGGTAATAAGAGGTCCTAGAAGAAAAAGGGCAATAATCTGTGATCACTCATATATTCCACCCAAATATCGATTTTTATATGAAAAATCTAAAATCACTCATATTTCGGTAATAAGAGGTCCTAGAAGAAAAAGGGCAATAATCTGTGATCACTCATATATTCCACCCAAATATCGATTTTTATATGAAAAATCTAAAATCACTCATATTTCGGTAATAAGAGGTCCTAGAGGAAAAAGGACAAAAATCTGTGATCACTCATATTTTCCACCCAAATATCGATTTTTATATGAAAAATCTAAAATCACTAATATTTCGTTAATAAGAGGTCCTAGAAGAAAAAGGACAAAAATCTGTGATCACTCATATTTTCCACCCAAATATCGATTTTTATATGAAAAATCTAAAATCACTCATATTTCGGTAATAAGAGGTCCTAGAAGAAAAAGGGCAATAATCTGTGATCACTCATATATTCCACCCAAATATCGATTTTTATATGAAAAATCTAAAATCACTCATATTTCGGTAATAAGAGGTCCTAGAAGAAAAAGGGCAATAATCTGTGATCACTCATATATTCCACCCAAATATCGATTTTTATATGAAAAATCTAAAATCACTCATATTTCGGTAATAAGAGGTCCTAGAGGAAAAAGGACAAAAATCTGTGATCACTCATATTTTCCACCCAAATATCGATTATTATATGAAAATCTAAAATCACTCATATTTCGGTAATAAGAGGTCCCAGAGGAAAAAGGACAAAAATCTGTGATCACTCCTATTTTTCACCCAAATATCGATTTTTACATGAAAATCTAAAATCACTCATAGATCGTTACTAAGAGATCCTAGACGAAAAATGATCACTCATATTTTCCACCCAAATATCGATTATGAAAATCTAAAATCACTCATATTTCGGTAATAAGAGGTCCCATAGGAAAAAGGACAAAAATCTGTGATCACTCATATTTTCCACCCAAATATCAATTTTTACATGAAAAATCTAAAATCACTCATAGATCGTTACTAAGAGGTCCTAAAGGAAAAAGGGACAAAAATCTGTGATCACTCATATTTTCAACCCAAATATCGATTTTTACATGAAAAATCTAAAATCACTCATAGATCGTTACTAAGAGATCCTAGACGAAAAAGGACAAAAATCTGTGATATAAAAAAAATCATATTTTCCAACCAAATATCGATTTTTATATGAAAAATCTAAAATCACTCATAGATCGTTACTAAGAGATCCTAGAGAAAAAAGGAGAGTAATCTGTAATCACAGCATCAATCATATTTTCCACCCAAATATCGATTTTTATATGAAAAATCTAAAATCACTCATAGTTCGTTACTAAGAGGTCCTAGAGGAAAAAGGACAAAAATCTGTGATCACTCATATTTCCCACCAAATATCGATTTTTATATGATCTAAAATCACACTAAAACTTACCTAATTCCTTGGAATATACATTTAAGACATACATTTTATAAAAGCTTAATACTTATGTTAATTATGTTAATGTTTAAAATTTTGAAATCGGTCTGAAGCATTGTGTTATTTAAATTTACATTTTTTAAACCCCATTAGTTAGAATAGAAAAAATTAAAAAAAAAAAATAAAATTTCCATACAAAATTTGATTTTAAAACGTTGTTCACATTTAAAATTTGTTTATGAATACGGCCTTAAATGTATTATTTTATTTTCATATTCTTTTTTTATTTTTATTAAAGTTTGTTAATTTTTTATTGTATTATTTGCTACTTTGACGCAAAACTTAAAATAAAATGAGCAAACTCTAAAATTTGTTCTGCGATAATCCAAAAAAAACAAAACTAGGGCCACCCTAATACACACATATATACATGCATATAAGGAGTGAGATCGAAAAATTCTTAACATACATATATGTTTATAAAAAAGAAACCACTAAACTTACAGCTTTAATTTTTTTTTTATTTGATTGAAATTATTATTACAATTTACAAAAAAAATTATTTTTATAGTTTTAATCACTAGTGATGAAATTTTGAACCTTTTTCGGAAACCCTTCCATTAACGTTTTTATAGTGCTTTCTGTCACTTTGCTCGAACATGTAGTCCATCTCCGTTTAAAATCTACCACACTTTTGGACACCTTTTTTGTACTCTTCAATTCTCTTTTAACAAGAGCCCAATATCTCTCCACTGGCCTTAGCTCCGGGCAGTTTGGAGGATTTGCCTCTCTTGGTACAAATACCACATTATTGTTCTTGTACCACTCAAGGGCTTGTTTGCCATAGTGACAGGATGCCAAGTCAGGCCAAAAATAAGTGGACACATTATGAAGTCTTATGAATGGAAGCAGCCTTTTTTGTAAACATTCATTGATGTAAATTTCGGTATTTATAGAGCCCGTTGTAACAAATGAGTGGCTTCTTTTGCCGCAACTGCATATTGCTTGCCATACCAAGAACTTTCTGGGAAATTTTGTCTGCTTTTGGGTCCTAAACTTTTCTTCAACATTCCCTCGAGCATCAGCAACATAAAATTTTTGACCTGGAAGTTGCGAAAAATCTGCCAGAACATACGTTTCGTCATCCATTATGCAGCAAGAATATTTTTTTATAAAACTTGACTTCAATTTCCGTGCTCTGTTTTTGGCCTCTAAATTTTTAGTAGCGTTCCTGTCAGGAACTTTTTGAGCCTTGTATGTTTTTAAACCTGCATTAGCTTTAACTTTTCGTACCAAATAGTCCGAGCACTGAGCTAACCGGGCTGCTTTCCTACCGGATGTGTTGGGAGCTCTTTTGAAAATGCGTTCTATTTTTTTGGCTTTAGAAACATCATGTGGACCATTCCTTCTACCTGAACCAGGTTTTCTATCAACTGACAAGTTCTCCCGGTACTGTTTAATAACATTGGAAACAGTTTGACGGCAGACCTTTGTATGCTTGGCCAACTTTTTGTAAGACCAAGTTGGGTTTTGTTGAAAATATTTAATAATTTCAGTACGCACTTTTTTCTGGTCACTCATTTTAATCAGATTAACAAAAAAATTAATATAATTGACATTACACATAATAACTGACATGTTTTTCAAAGGTAACTTGATCAAAAAAAAATTCAAATAATACTTGGGTTAAAAAATGTAATGAAAAACGTGTGTTAAGAATTTTTCGATCTCACTCCTTATATGTATGTGTGTTTAAGTGTATCTCTGCCAGAAGAATAGGAAGTAGTTGAACATTTGCCGGGAATTTGTTAGTGTTTATATTCTTGCCGCTGCTTTTGTATTCTTTAGCAAAAAGTTGTGGCAATTTACATTCAATTTAAGTTCAATACCTCTCACTAACAGCACTGTTGTTTTTTTTATATATATATTTTTTTTGATTTGTATTTGTTGCAAAAGTTTTGCTTTATACGTATAAAACTTTTTAAGAAAATTTTGAAATGGTCATAGACGAATATTGGTTTAGCTATAATGAATAATGTACAAACTGTTTATATCATTAAATTTATGTGGAAAGGTAGAATTTATGAAACCCTTGGAAAATAAATTGATTTTAAATTCATAAAAATATCTAAAGTTGATTTAAAGATGCACAATTGTATTGTTCTTACGTAACATGTCGGCGTATGAGTAATATTAATATATTTTATCAAGTATACTCAAGAATAATATGCCAACCTTGGTAATAAATGATTTTTGGTATTTGTATTTTGTAAAGGTATTTTCAGACGACAATACAGTGTATTAATATTTTTCGATTCACACCAGAGTCTCTGGGTGTATCACCAAAAAATCAAAACGCTTTACAGTTTGTGTTTGTTTATTAAAACTAAAAGAGAATAATTTTTGCGTGTTTACACGTTAGTATTCATAATATTTGTTTCTTAATTATTGATGTTTTTCTGCATCTTTTATTTATTTTTTATATTTACTTAACATTTATTGCATTGTGTAAATCATTTTTATTATTTAAAAATCGAATATAAATACAATGAAATTGTTTGATCCCTGTTAGAGGACGAAAAATATTCATCATGGTTTTCGTGTTTTTAATAATGAACCCCCCTCTAAACAATCCATCCAAGAAGCCCCCTGACCACCCCTCGCCCTGGAAAAGAGGATAACATAATGGTAAAAAAGGTAGGAATCAAAGACTAGCATGGTTCCCCACCACAACACCATGCTAGTCAAGCCCGACCATATAATATCCAACATTAAGTAAATGAGCCAAAAAAAGTTTCTTTTAAAATTTCAACAATTTATATTCGTGAGTTATTTTTGGAAATGGGCCTTAAATGGGAGCTATGACTAATTATGGACCGATCATAACAACATTTGGTGACATGAATTCCGTATAAAACGTATTTGTAGCTAAATTTATGTTGATAAAGTCCAATTTCGGGGGAACATTTGTATGGGGGCTAGTGAAAAAATGGACCGGTTTCAACCGATCTTTAAAATTGCGACCTGTACTTTGCGCACAAGATTTACATGAACGACAGGCAGCCAGCCACATAATGTAATAGTGGGCGTTACAATCAACTAATACACTAATCCAATATACCCTACACCACAATATTGGGGAGGGTAATACATTTTTAAAACCAATAATTGGGGATCCCAAACTTTAGAGCCAATGTGGTACGTTTTTACAATCCAAAGATAATTTCTGGAAGAAATTGTGATCAAAAATTAATGATCATTCATTGCCAAACAAACAAAACATATAAGTCCCCACATAACTAACACTTCCGGTAATCATGAACAACCGCAGAGCCGTGTAGGGTGTAGCGCGCAACTACTAGTTTGAATTGCAATTTAAGTGGCGTGGTTTGGGTGGTATTCAAAAGGGTGTTGCGTACATATACAAATTTCACCGTGTCTACATACATTAGAGTAAAGACTTTATTATGTGTGTGTGTATGAGTGTCAATATGTGTGTAGATCTGTGTAGTAGGTTTATTGCGATTTTTATTGCATTTTTTATATAAACTGATAATAAAAAAAATTATTTTTTTCTCTTACTTATGTGTGTGTTTGTTTTTTTTATATTTTGTTAGTATGAGTCTTTATTTCTTTGTTAGTGGTTTTTTTTATATTAAACAGAAGTTTTATATAAATAAAATGAAACCTGAAAAAAATACTCTCACTCTGTCTCTTTTCATATTTTGTCTAATTTTTTCAGGTGGTCTTTTTCGCACATGCATTTACATGTTTTGTTTAAATTACGAGGACACCCTTTTCACAATGACTGAATTTTCTGTTCTGCTCTGTGTTTTCTTCTAGGTTGGGTGTAAGTAGGATGGGGATGTGAGTTCAAGTTCCTCTCCTTTATATATTTTGCTACCACGATGTGGTTGTTGTCATAATTCAAGATTGTTTATGGTTGTGCATGTGAGAGTGCTTAGTTGTTATTACTTACAAATGTAGAGAGACATTTAAGCAATTAAGTATTTATAGTCCTTGTAATGAATATAAATGAAAGAACGAATATACGAAGGAATGAATGACTGGTTGGATGGCAGTTGAAAATGTAAGCATGTGTATGTTTCTACGTATATGTATGTATGTCTCTATGTTTAATGAATTCCTATGAATTATTCAACCATGTATTTAGTTCATAAGATGTATTTATGTTTCTGTTTAAGTTTTTTTTTCCTTTTAGTTTCCCATAATAACTTTGCATTGATTGCATTAATTACAGGGGATTTAACGGTGTAGAAGAAATAATATTACCAGGTAATTGGTTTTAATTATAGTTGAATTCAATAATGTAGTTTCATACAAAACATGAGAAATCATTTGGTAAAGAAGCTTGTAAATATTTCTACATATATTATTTAATGTTCACATTAGGGTGGCCTTTATTTTTTGCAATTGTTTTGATTTTCGTTGCTCCCAAGATCTATAATTACTCACCGTCACACAGTGGCCGAAATACCCAATCTAGCGTCGCTTTAGCGAAATTTTGAAATTCAGAATTCGGCAAACTTTTGTTAGTTTTTGGAAAATTTAAACCTCAACGGATTTTTGTCTGTTTTCTTTTTTGTTTTGTTCCTAATATTCGCAAAGCTGTAAGCGTTCATACTTAACACTTCTTTCAGCAAGTGCAAAAAATTAAATATTTATTTTTTTAATAAGATTTGCGATTACATTTTAATTAAAGGGTATGTATTAAACAAAAATAATTAGTTTGTGATCTGTGATTGTATGTTTTAGTGCTTAACAGTGGAAAATGATAATGTCCTTTGTTAAAGGGTTTTTAGATATGAAATCCAATTTTGTGTGGAATAAAAGTAGGGTGTATTCGACCGGATTCGGTTAACTGTTTACATAGTTTGTTTAAATGGGTTGTTATCTATGTCAAGTTCAAATATAGGCAGCAAGTTTTTGCTAAGTTTTGAGTTTTTTAATTAAAATGGCAGAGTGTGATCGCACCCTTTTTTTAATATGGCTTCATACATTTTTGTGCAAAAATTATAAGGAGTGGTCGTAGAGCATTGAATTTTGGCACCGAGAATTATATGGACTAAATTAAGAAAAAATTAAATTTTATCAAAATCATTCACGCCCAACGCCCACTGCTCATATAAAACAAATCAATTTTTTCGCATAAGATTTTTCCTATCCAAGCAAAAGTCTAGAAATTTGGTACACTCATTTTCTGAAACAAAAAAGGACGTAAGCTAAGTTTTATTAAAATCGGCCATGCCCACCGCCCATGCAATCCAAATCGATTTTTTCGCATAAAATTTTTCCTATCCAAGCAAAAGTCTAGAAATTTGGTCCATACATTTTCTGAAACAAACAAAGATCGCTTGCCGAGTTTCAATAAAATTCCAAAAGTTTGTATTTGTCTTAACCATGTAGAATACAATTTTTATACCGAATTTCGTCAAGATTGGAGAGTGTCAAGTCCAAAATGTATATTTTGTATCTTGGTTATATACGGAAGTACCCATATACTTAAAAAAAACAAAAAAAATTTAAAATTTAATGAATTGATTATATTTAAATATATATAAATTAAAAAATAATAAAAAATTCATTCACATTTTTTTGTGTTTTAAAGTTATTAACAAAGCGCCGCTAGATTGGGTATTTCGGCCACTGTGCGTCATCTCAAAAATAGGAAATAGTTTATGCATTTAATTTACCCATAGATATTTACAATTCTCTTAAAATTAGTTTAATCGTTTGTTTTATATACTCACAATTGTAACGTGCTGGAATCCCAGTTTAGTTTCGAATACAAAATATTCGAATAATCGAGAGAAAAAATATTTTATATTCGAATGAATAAAATGTTTTTGTTTAAAATACAAAAATATTAAATCAATAATTGTCGATTAATCAAATAAAATAATTTTAAAATTCAAACAATTTGTTTATATAAATAGCAAATACCGACAATAACTCGTTCCTAACCACTATCATTAAAGCTACTTACTGATCTTAATCAGATTAGTTACTGCATTTCGATACAAACACCGTACAAATGGTGAGAATAATTCGAGTGTCCATTCAATTAATATTAGAGTTTTCATTATTCGAACATTTGGAAATATTAAAATACTATATATTCAAATAATATATATTATAAAAAACCTGAGATTTAACAAAATTAATTAATCGTCCTAAAAATCTCCAGCAAGCAACAAATCAAGTGTGAAAATTCAATAAAAATCCTTTTTACAAAGAAACACACAACCACACATTTAAAAGTTTTTTAGTCAAACACTATATTAAACACTTCCTTTTTATCGTTGTAATCGTCATCGCCATCATAATCAACTCCTGCACTAGAGTTCAAATGTACAAGTATTTAAAATACAGTCAGTCAAACTGAGAAGAATGAAAAAGTGAAAAAAGGTGGTTTGAAATTAAAATTTCTTAAAAACTGCGGTTAAAACACTAAAAAAAAGTTCAAATCAACTAAAAAATAAAACAGAATTGAAAAAAGTGAATTATTTAACAGAAAAATATGTTCCACACAAACAAATTCACAGTTAAATGAAGAGGTAGAATACAACAGCAAAAAAAAAATTGTTAACTGCAACTACAAAAAAAAAAAAAATCTTCAACAACAATTGTTCGTGGTGTTGTTGTTGCGGATGCCAAAAACACATTTACAACACCACATGCACCTACTTACACATACACACACTCACTTGCACACGCAGAGCAAGTTTAAAAACACCAGAAACAACAAAAAAAACTGACATGGAGTGAATGAAAAATGAAAGCGTGTCAAAAGAAACGATTGCTCAAGGACGAGGTGAGATGATGCCAAGGTGTACACGTACCACAAACCCAATAAACTCTTAGGTTTGAAATCAAATTGAGAATAATTTTGATGAATTAACAATTTCAAAATATGTATACCCATAAACATTTAACATTTTTAAAATTTTTCCAAATAATTACACACTTTCTTTCTATCAGTTTGTGAAAGGGACAACCTAATTTCAAATATTTTAAAGTTACCATCTACATGATTATAGCAATCATATATATTGATTGTATTACATAAATACATATATGGGACATTTCATGTCAAGTGAACCAATTTTTGAAAGGTTAGGTTCTATTGGACCAGACACAATTTTTAAAATGGGCCCTTGTTTTTCTTAAAATAAAGCTTAGATATTTTCCTTGAAGAACTATTTGGTCGCTTAGTGGGATGCGAGTGGGATATCTATCAAAATAAATATTTTTTAACTCAAAACATAAAATTTTTGACTTTGTTTGCAAAATCAAAAACTTTGTTGACTTTTTTTTCAAAATGGACTTTTTTTAAAATTTTTTTTTTAGCTAAAAAAAGCTTAGGCTTATTCCTTTAAGACCTATTTGGTCGCTTAGTGGGATGCGAGTGGGATATCTATCAATATAACTATTTTGTAACTCAAGACATACAATTTTTTACTTTTTTTTGCAAAATCGAAATTTTTTTTTCAATATGGGCCTTTTTTCCGAAATTTTTTTTGGTCAAAAGAAAGCTTAGGTCCATTCCTTTAAGATATTTTTGGTAGGTATAAATATTTTATAAAAAAATATTAAAATTTTTTTATTTTTTTTTAAATATTTTTTTTCGCTATCTAAGCTATTTGTGACATATTTTACTAAGAACAATAGGTAATAAGATACATAGATAAGAAAAAAACACCTGATTGGCCAAAATGTCAAATGTTTGACCCCGTCTAATTCAGAGAGTTCTCGAACGATCTTGTTGAAAATTTGTGTCTGTCATCCCGATCGGAAGACATCGATTTCAAAAGTTGGTTCACTTGACATGAAATGCCCCATATTCATAATGAATAATCAAATGTTGTTCTCAGAGTATGACAACCATAATCCGAGAACAACACAATATGGTGAAGTATTACATCATAAAAATGGTTTCCACAAACATATACTTAATTACTACAATCATATATATGATTGCTGCCATCATGTGAATGGTAACATAAACATATTATGGTTTCCGCAATCATATAAATAATTACATTGACCATAATATAGATTTAAAAAAAACCTTGAAATGGTTATGGTAAACACGTACAACTATATATTTTCTCTGCGTGTAAATTCACAGTTTTTTCTTATCAATTGTTTGACTGCATCGCACAGTAGGTAATTTAACCCGATATCTAAAAATAATTGTTTGCACTAACAATAGTAATGTTTTTGTTAATGACGTTCGATTAAGAATAAATTAAAGCAAATAACTGCATATTAGGATTTTGTAAAAAACAAATATCAGCTGGGCAGTAGAAGTTGACATTTGAAAGCTATGTGCACGAAGCAGCATAAATAGTGTAATTTTGTTATAAATTAAAACGTTTTTTAATACGGAGAAGAGTGGGGATAGTAAGTAATTAAAATAAAAAAACAAAATATTTTGGTGGACGTTATCTGTTTTGTTAATAAAACGTGTAATTCTTAACTTAACCTCAAATTAATGACTTTTTTCATAAATATAAACTTCGCATAGGCATTTGATAATGTTGGCCGTGGACTGCCGTGTTTTTCGTTGATGGAAAGTATTACTAAAAGAATTCTGAATTTATTTTTTGTTATTTTTCGTTTATGATTTATATGATTTTCTTTCAGACAGCCTCAACTGAAAATATAGCGAACTTTCTAATGTTTGGATTTGCGAAAAAAATTAAAAGAAAAAACTGATGCTGTTTACAATTTTATTATAAGTGAAATTGATTTAAATAATGATTCAAAACAAGATTTGGTTTTGTTAAAGCAAAGGGTACAAAGTTTTTGAAAAAATCATCGTTGAGATTCAGCCATATCCCTCCCGTTGGCTGAAATTAATTATGGCCTAAAAAGTAGCTCAAATTATCCACTTTACATCGGCAGATCGAGTTTCGATTTGTTGCTGACCAGATTTGAAGACAAATCTATTTATTATGTTATTACACTATGTTCATTATTCTTAGAGTCTTCGCCTCTATGTGTTCATCTCTGATTTCATCGTATAACTTCGTGTTTGTTGGGTATTTTAATGTATATGTATGTTCTAGTATCTATGTGTGTGTGTATGTACTGTAATGATGATGGTGCTCTTGTTGTTGTTGTTGTTCCAGTAACTGTTACAGAGCAAATGTTGCAGAAAAATATGGCGTCAGTCAAAAGTCACCGCAGCAAGTGTAATGTAAACGACAGCAAATAAATTGCATTTCACAAAATCCATCCTACAAACAATATAATAAAAAAAAACAACAAATACAGCAAAAGATACAAAATATTAAAGTACTTTTTTCTTTCAGTTTCAGTAAGAATTTTTCTTTTTTGTTGTTGTTGTTGTTGCACTCACTTTTTACTGTTTAAGAAACAGCACATCAAAAAGTTTGTAACATTAAACGTAATACTTATACAGTCAGAAACACACATTAAGACACTCGTATACATTTATGTTGTATGAACACCCAGCTGAAAAATAACTTTCAAAGAAGTTGATATTATAATTCGTAAGCAGTGTTAAATGGAATCGTCAACAATAGCTTTAAACCAAAGATTGTCCTGGAATAGATGCTTATCCTTTTTTATATCTATTCATTGAATTTCAAAATTAACTGACGCTTTCGAATTAACTCTAAAGTAATAAGCTCGAAATTGCATATAGTATATTTGGTCTATTCACAAGGTATCCTATCATATTGTTATAATGTTCTAATATTTCACGACTCGATGGCTTGGCTTAACCGATTCTTAGGAGTCCCTGCTGATTGGTTACGATAACAAACCTGTGCATGTTTACTGTAACCATTTCAATATTGTTACAGTAAACAATCATTATATCATAATATGTTGTTCTCAGATTATGATATCCATAAGCCTAGATCAACATAATATGGTAGGTTGATACAATCATGTGAATCGTAAATGAACCATATTATGGTTATCACAATACCTTGTGAATCGACCAATTATAACTGAGCTGAGAATATTCTAAACGATTTTTAAAAATTACTTCTAAAGCACAGAAAAATATTCACTTGCTGCTACTTTTGAAGCGACTCACATCTGATCTGCTAAGAACTACTAATACTTTATGTCATATCTTGTACCAGGAAAACATGTCAACAATGACCTTTTTATAGGCGACAATGACAATGAAACAGTCAGTTGCTATTCATACGATTTCTAGTTCAATCAATACATTAATTTCACAGTTATGACAATCAAAATAAATCTTTTAGTAATCGAGTTTATCTTCACACCATTGCCACCATTAGGGTTCTATAAGTTGATTGTTCGAGCAGATAAATCATCTTCATGTTCAAAAAAAGTCAAACATTCAATTACATTATCCCAAAATTCGAAAAGTCAACTAACTAAAAAAAAAAGTAGAAAATAGTCGAAAAAGTACATTTTTTATTTTGATCAATAAATCTAGCAACCATATACATATATTTTACATTGAAATTGGACAGAAAATCGAAAAAAGTCGACTTTTTAAAATCTAAAAAATCGATGTTTTTGTTTCAACAATTTTCAATGACCTCAATGGCTTTGCTGGCACATACAAACACTTTGGTCAAAATATTTGTTGACAATCTTGTATAAATGCGGCTGAATTTCGTTGAGACAGCGTTGATTTATCTCCTTCAATGCACGGATGGTTGTTGGCATAGATCTTCGACTTCTTGTCGCGATATCGAGCACCAATAAGTGATGGTTCACACACGTCAAGTTTACTTGCGCAAGCTTGAGTTTATAGATGAGAGAGGAGAGGAGATTTTTTCCTCTCTCTTCTATGAACACAAAACTTGCTCAAGTAAACTTGATGTGTGAAAACCAGCACTAAGAACCAATGCTTGACCAGCCTCATTTTCGAAATAGTATGCCTTCTGCACCAAATACGTTTTTTTTTGTTTCGCAGACAGTATCGCATGAAATCTTGTCGCGATATCGAGCACCAATAAGTGATGGTTCACACACGTCAAGTTTACTTGCGCAAGCTTGAGTTTATAGATGATTTGGTTCTGTAAACCCCAAAGGCATCAATGAGTTTAATCGGAATGAAAACGCTTTGTTTTATCGTGTACTACTTACCAAAACCACCAAACAACTTATGGACATGAATGAGATATAAATTAAACGGATATTGTCCATAAAATGGCATAAATGGGCGGCTTAGTCGTGCTGGTTGAAATGTAAAAGCTTGCTTTCTGATAACATTATACTTCATTATTGGTGTAGGGTTTACAAGATACGATATATGTAGGTGAATAAAGTACGTTTACTTGTTTATTTTCACAACACATCATTTAAATTCCATACAACAATTTTTAACTGCAGTTATGAATTCCTTTAAAAAAAATAACAACCCACAGTCACTAGATGATTTCCGTTTTTTAAATCCCTCATAAGATGATGATGCTGATAGCAATGAAACCGCATCTTTATAAATGTATATTTTTTTCCCGAAACAAACAATTTGTAGCAATTGTAATAAAATGAATGGGAAATTTATGCATGAAAGTTAATTTTCATCTCAACTTGTGGCATGTTGCATTTTTTAATCAGTCATATCAGTCGCATGTTGAAAACAACTAAAAGGAAATGAAAGTATAAAAAACATCGAATTCAATGGAAATGATAATAATGTTCAAATTTGTTGGGGTGTTTTCTAAGTATATAGTTAAACATACTCGTAGGTAGATTTCATTTAAAATTAAAATTAAATACATATTAAATGAAAAAGTAGCTTTTAAATTTGATGTTGTAAAATTATGGTTTAATCCCCATATTCATAAACAATTTGTAAATTTATTAAAGGTTTATAACCCTGTTGCTATACCTGATAAATAGGGGGCGGATTTCCATGCATTTATTATTGGAAAATATGCGCCTAAAATATGCTTCAAAAAAATCTAAATATGACCTAAAAATTAAAAAAATATGCACTTATATTTCTGTGCCGAAACATAAAATAATTAACGTCCAAAATAAATACACAGCAATGTTCCCAGCAGTTAGAACTTTTTAAATTAAATCAGGAATTAAATAGTTAAGTTTTAAAATTATAATTGTTCTTCAGAGAAAACGATGCATATATTAATTATGGTATGAATATTTGTTTAAAGCCATAATCTTTAGCACATCTATCTTGCGACTTGGCTTTTAAAATCGTCAATATTTAGTTCTTGCTGTAAAGTAGCATCCAGCCTTAATTTTCATCTCCTAATAAACCAGCATTTAAGCAATATGTAAATGTATCCTTTATAGACAGTAAATGTCAATAATCTCTGATCACTTGGCCAACTCCATTTCGACACGTATGTGCTATTTGTAATGCAGAGGGAGTTAATTGGTTACTTTATACGTAAAGACAATTGTCACTTAAGTGTCTCTAAGTAATCTATAGTGTAGTCACTTTAAATGTTAGTGGTGTGGTGCATTTGTAATGATAATTTTCAATTGCTGATAGAGAAATTAAGAAGACTTAATGCCAGTTTCCCAAAGTTGAAAGAAGTTAGTCGATAACATTAAATGCTATTTCTATTACAAATTCTTTTTGTCCAGACAATATGTTGCCCATTGATATGCATTTTGAAGTTAAATTTAACAATAAAATATGCAAAAATATGCCCTAACAAATCGATGACATTTTACAAAATGTGCGATTTCGATAGATAATTAGTCTACATTGTATTTGGACGTTCGAGAAAAAACATGCATTTGTATATGTGTAAATCCGCTCCCTACTGATAAATTTGTGTCTTTCGATAAATTTGAATTGATTAGTTTGTTTTGTTATACCCTACACCACCATAGTGGGGAGGGTATAATGCGTTTGTGCAGATGTTTGTAACGCCCAAAAATATTAGTCTAACACCCACCTTAAATCACTTTTTGAGTCGATGTCCGTCCGTCTGGCTGGCGGTTGTCTATCCATGTAAACCTTGTGCGCAAAGTACAGGTCTCAATTTTGAAGATATTTCGATACAATTTGGTACATATAGATTTTTTGGCCCAAGGACCAAGCCTATTGAATGTCCTCCTGAAATTGGACTTTATCGGTCATAAATGTTTAATTTATATAAGTATTTACACAAATTTTTCTCCAAATATGTTTTATATATTCGAAATTCATGTCACCAAATTTTGCCATGATCGGTCCATAATTATTCATAGCTCCCACGTTAAAGTGATTGTCGTAAACGAAAATCACTTTAACGTGTATAAATCTCTTAAAAATGTTGGTATGCACACAAAATTCAACATAGTAAACTTTCATATAGACATAAATCACACCACCTAATTTCATGGTGATCGGTCCGTAATTGATCATAGCTCCCATATAAGGCTCACTTCCGAAAATTACTCACGAATATAAATTATTGATATTTTAAAAGAAAAATGTTTTTGCTCTTTTACTTAGTGTAGGGTATTATATGGTCAGGCTTGACCGACCATACTTTCTTACTTGTTTTTAATTTTTAATCATTTAATATTAGTATTTATTAAATATTTTTAATCAATCCTAATTACTAAAATCGACAAATGATATACATAGCTAACTAAATTGTCTACATATAAATTTGTGTTATTGAATCTTCTAAAATAATTCCTTTCAATATCGGTTGAACCGGTTTTCTATAAAGGGCCAATATTCGCTTAAGTCGGATTTTATAAACTCTCCTATTCTACTAATAATGTATAAATTTGTATGAAAACATTTTAAAACTTTAGTTAACTAAAGTTCTCCCACAGTTTAAATATTATTAAGAGTATAGACAACAAATTAAATTAAATATAAAATCATCCATATATGAATGTATATATGTATGTACGTACATAAAGATCCTTCCATCCATCTGCAATTTGCATCCTTCTGAAACTAAAAACATATTGTTTTTGTAATGGGAAGAGGTAAATAACAAAGTTGAACATTTAATATAATTTGAAAGTTGAGTTCATTGTTAATTTAGACATCACTTAATTACTCTTTTAACTTAATGATAACTTTATCTTTGACTAATTTGTATACCATGCAACTAGTAACAACTTGCTCACCATTGACTCTCTTCCTCCTTCTGCAACACATTTTTTCCACCTCCTACAAACAGTACGTACAATATGCATATTGTAGTTGCAAGGAAGTGTTAATAGAACTCGTTGTAGCAGTTGTGATAGCAATAGTTCATACACTTTAAGAAATAAGACCTTAATGAAACGTCATGTTGAAATGACTTGTTTTTTGTTTGTTTGTTAAAAGAACACTTAATATTGCATATTGTCAACAGGAATAAAAAGATTTAAAAAATGCACTTACTTCAGCTATTTACTTGATTCTGTTTCATGTTCTTTTATATGGAATGTTTCAATTTATTGAGGTAATTTAAAACGTACTATTTAAATTTCTTAACTTTCTTCAGTACACTGGATTGTCAACTTGAGCCTATTAAGACCTCACACACAATTTTATACATAGAGAAGAAAAATTAAATAAATGTGTAAAAAACAGCACATGTCCCATCAGTTAAGCAAGTAGTTAGTCAATGTATCCCATATAGTAGACAGTAATTCTCAAGTCTGATCACTTGGCTGATTCCAATTTATATATTTTAGGTCATTTGACACATATTGGTTACTATTGAGTGCCTCTAAGTAAACTAGAGTGTATACACTTTAAACGTTTTTGTGAGTAATTCATACAAACTGGTTTTATACAAATTGTGTTGATATAATTCTCATAAAGTTTATTTTCTTATTGCTTAAGTTTACTCTAAGTAACCTAGAGTGTGAATGTATTTTGTTATAGCGGACATATGATTTGGTTTATTTTGTTTGACAAAAAAGAGTGTCTCGTCTCTATGTATAATTCTCTATGATATAGATTTTAAATCAAATCAGCATATTGTTACGAATTTGCATTGTTTGTAAGTACGGCAACACTAAATGTTTAAGCTGCTAACATTAACATCGAATGCTCTAGAATTCGAATATACTACTTTTGACCGTTAAGAACAATCTTGGCTTCTCGAATAAAGATGGCAGTGTGTATAAATAGTGACTACGGTTGCAGAAGTGAGTGAGTTGTTGTAGCAACAGTGATTGCTGAGTTGACAGCCCTTGGCCGAGTGAACTCGGGTCATTCCGGTGAGTAGAACCAGCTGTCGTGGGAAAGTTAACATCAACTGTATTGTACATTATAAAGTGTAATTTAAGTGTGTGCATTATAAACGTGTGTGTATTAAAAAATGTAGTGAGTATTTATTTGAACTGTTGTTGTATATATTTGAATAAATAAAGAGTTGTTACAAATTTTAAACTTCTAAACGGCTTTTATTTGCAATCAAAAATATCCGGTTTATTTAAAGGAAATAAACCAACGTTTTTAAAAGGTAAAAACGTAACAATATATTTATTTTAATCTAGATTTTCTTAACAGCCGTCTTGTTGAAATGCGACTGTTTCATAAAAAAAAACAGTTCAAGCCCCACCATATAATACCCTACACTAACTAAATGAGCAAAAACATTTTTCATTTAAAATGACAATAATACATGGGAGCTACGACAAATTTATTAACCGATCGCCATGAAATTATGTCGTGTAATTAAAATTTTTATGAAATTTATGCGCGTTAAAGTAATTTTCGGAAGCGGGCCTTATGGCTAATTATTGAAAAATCATCATAAAATTATGTGACATGATTTCTGTACTTTAAGGTGAGTATAAGACTAATATTTTTGAACGTTACGAAAATCAGCACAAACGCATTATACCCGTTATTATCTACTCACAAACTTTTCATCGAGAAGTTCTTGAAATAAAAAAACAAGATTAAATTTTTTAAGGTGTAGGTAGCATCTAGAGCAATTTGTATTACTATTATTATTTGTTTGCACTTTTATATTTGTAATGTGTTAAAGAGAATGTTTGTTTTCATACAAATTCATTTACACTAGCAACAAAAGAAGTACATTAAACTTTTTACTATGCAGCAGTAAGTTAATTTATTTTACAAAGTACCACACAATTCATTTGAATTTTTATTTTAGTTCTCTTTACACTATATGAGTTTTTATATGAGGTGAAGAATCAGTTTGAAGTAAAAACCCTCTTATTTATTAGATTAGTTTTCACTCTACATTGGAGAGGCATTAGAATAGATTTCTTACCTGAACGCATTTCAGAACTCAGGCAGTGTTTGGGACAGATTTAGGAATCTTTAATAAAAGATGTAAGAAGAAAAAAACAAGAGCTATTTAACACACAGAGGGATGGCGTCATACATTTTTTTGGCAAAAATTATAAGGAGTGGTCGTAGAGCGCTGAAATTCGGCACTGAGAATTATATGGACCAAACTAAGAAAAAAATAAAATTTTATCAAAATCGACCACGCCCAACACCCACTGCCCATACAATCCAAATCGATTTTTACGCATAAAATTTTTCCTATCCAAGTAAAAGTCTAGAAATTTGGTATATATATTTTTTTCTTGAAACAAAAGAAGAACGCATGCCGAGTTTCAATAAAATGGGTCACGCCCACCGCCCACGAAACCCATACATAGATATGAATTTTTTTGATATTTCGTTTATATTCGACAAAAAATTTTAAGATTTCATCCTTTCGAAAACTTCCGAAAACTATTTTTTATTAATCGAAAAAAGACACTCCCAACTTTCATTTTATTAAGAAAAACAGCTTGGGGGAAAGTGGGGCTACATTTTTTCCATGGAAAATCAAAAAGTAAAATATTTTTTAGAGATTTCGGCATATCTTCTTAACGGTTTATGATATCACCATAATTTTTGTTTTTTATTTATGGAGAAATGTTATATTTTTCAAATATGTAAATGGTAAGTGGTATTATTAAAAAAAATATATATATATATATACTTTACTTAAATTTTTAAAAATTAAATTGAATTTTTCTTAAAACTATAAGTGTACATTTCATTTCAACATTTCTGTACAAAACTGCATCATTTGGTTTTTGAAATTGAGTGTTTGAAAAATTGAAAAACATTTTTCTTTTAAAATTTCAATAATTTATATTTTTGAGTGATTTTCGGAAGAGGGCCTTATATGGGAGCTATGACCGATCACCATGAAATTAGGTCGTGTGATTTATGTCTATATGAAAGTTAACTATGTAAAATTTTGTGTGTATATCAACATTGTTAAGCGATTTGTGCACGTTAAAGTGATTTTCGGAAGCGGGTCTATATGGGAGCTATGACTAATTATGGACCGATCGTAACAAAATTTGGTGACATGAATTCTGTATATATAAAACTTATTTGGAGCGAAATTTGTGGAGATACATTTATAAATTAAACATTTATGACCGATAAAGTCCAATTTCGGAAGGACATTTGTATGGGGGCTAGGTGAAATAATGGACCGATTTCAGCCAGTTTCAATAGGCTTCGTCCTTGCGCCGACTTGTACTCTGCGCACAAGGTTTACATGGACAGCCAGCCGACCAGCCAGCCAGACGGACGGACGGACATCGTTTAATGGACTCAGAAAGTGATTCTAAGTCGATCGGTATACTTTAAGGTGGGTGTTAGACTAATATTTTTGGGCGTTACAAACATCTGCACAAACGCATTATACCCTCCCCACTATGGTGGTGTAGGTTATAAAAACACAACAATATTTAATATAATAACTTCTGTAGCTAGTGTAAACACATTTAGTTTTAGTTATAAAATGGGAATTAGAAAAAAAATATAAACAATTTCATTCATATTCGACAAATTGTTGTGATATTGTTGATGCTACAACAAGGAATGTTAATTGTTATGTTAGACTTCTCTCGATACTTCCTTCATCTGTTTCACTTCAATAGTAACTAGAAACAGAAAATGGAAGTTTTTCCATTTCTTTTTTTGAACTTGTATTACAACATCCCGTTGCCATGTATACGACAAATACATTCTAGTAAATACAATAAAAAATTTGTTAATAATAATTGTTAATAATAACGATGATAATGATGATGTTGCTGGCAATGATACTGAGAAGATGACAAAGACGACATTGCTGCTGTTGCTGTTAGTGCCAGTGTTGTTGTTGATGACAGTAACAATGGTGAGGATGGTGATAAAAGGACCTTGATGATGAATTGAGTTAAATTGTACATTTTCACGAAATAGATGTTTGTTTGTCTGTCAGTGTGTAAAATGCTGACAAGTGGGTTAGAGAGTGAGTAAGTGCTTGTTGTTGCCATTGGTAGCAACAGCAGTGGCAGCAATAACAATTGGCTGCTGCTGTTGTTTTTGTTGTCATCATTGCCATCAGTGATGATGTTGTTGTTGTTATTATTGCTGTAGTATTACATATTTCATAAAACGTTCAACAGCAAACTTTTCAAGTGAGCATTTTTCGGCATCAAGGTAATATTTGATATTGCCACTTGAGTTGGTGAATGGTTGAGAATGGTTGTTATAATTTTGTGCTGTTGCTGCTGCTGCTGCCACTGCTACTGATGATGTTGTTTCTCAATTTCATTATATTTTCACAATCATCCAGTTCTTATCCAGAATATTGTATTTACTATGTACAATACTTCATACCTTAATTTCTAAAGTGGGTGGCATGTGGTATAAAGTTAACTTTTGAAACATTTTACACTCTCACACTTGAACACAAAAACATATACACACACACTCGCACTCACACAACAACCCACATACTCACTCACCTCTATACAGTTTGAGATACAGATACAGCAACAGAGTTATATAAAATATAGACAGAAAATAATTTTGTGCAATAACAAGCAGTTGTCGTAGCAACACAACGCAATTCACATTCGTAAAGTAGAAATCACTGATGCATAAAAATGTTGCTGATGTTGATGATAATGATGATGGTGATAGTGATTACGATGATGCTTGTGTCGTTGATAATAAATGAGCTTTTCGACATTGACAATCATAATGATGTTTCTGATATATGATACAATGATGTTGACAGTGATCAGGGACGTTCTTTTCTAGGAGCTAGATGGTAGCTATGGATGTGTTGAAAAATTAATTTCTCAGAAATGGCTACCAAAAATTTTGTGCATAGGTTTAGGCTTATAACTTATTGTTTACATAGCAAGCTACTGAACCGATTTGTTTAGAAATTGTAGAGAATTAAACTTTCAAAAATGTGAAATGGAAAACCACTTCAGGAGTAAAAAATATGAATAAATTTCAAGATTTTTTAATTTCTTAATTCAGCTATTTATGATGCAAAAAACATGCTTATTAAAGATTTACAAAATATTGCATTTTAATACCCACACAAAAAAGGATTTGTCGTAGGCACGCAAAAGTAAATATGTACATTCTGGGTCCTTATAAAATTCTACGACGATCTAGCTCCGTCCTTTCCTCTGTTAAATGTAGGATAGGGCCTAGGGTAAAGGACATAGATGGATGATAATTTGAGCAAATACTAGCAAAAACAAAAAATTAAGATGAAAATGTACTTTCGACGTTTAAAAATAATTACAATACGATAGGGCATAAACGAGGAGACCTATAAAATGTGTCCAAAGTTTAAATTTTTTCTCGTTGTAATTTTGAGTGTCATTTCAATCCCAAGTGTTATTAAGGGTTAATTTCCATTTTTTACTAGACTTCGTGTTATATTTTTCTTAAGATTCATCAAAATCGCCCCAAAAATATATAACATTTCGCTATCTTTCCATAAGAAATTCAAAATATTGAAAATTTTGACCTTTGACCTACACGATCTAAGGTTTAACGTTTTCCAATTTTAGTAAAACATTCATATATTTATATTTAGAATTATCTGGACTATAATATTCTGTATAAGTTTTACTTAAAATTCACTACAGTAAGGAAATTGAGCTTATTCGCCAAAATATGGCCAACAAATTTGTTTTTCTCGAAAATTGCTAAATTTAAATCGCAGGTACGGAAAAACTTAGGAGATATTTTCATAATTTTGTTCATATTTTTATTTTATTATATTCTCAATAAATCCCAAATGAGATAATCAAAAAATTCTAAAATTTGTTTAACAAAATTTTTAAAATTTTTACGAAGCCAAAAACTCATTATTGATCTGAAAAGCTGGGTGAAAGGGGAAAAGGCTGGATAATTGGAAGAGATGTTCAAACTCTCTGAGCCGAAACAAAATTTTTAGAAATAAAACAAAGTAATTAGTATTTTTTCTAATTATTTATTCAATTGTTTGAACAATGTGGATTCTTACCAATAACGAACAATAGGA
The DNA here is from genome assembly GCF_958450345.1 of Calliphora vicina. Classification (NCBI taxonomy): domain Eukaryota; kingdom Metazoa; phylum Arthropoda; class Insecta; order Diptera; family Calliphoridae; genus Calliphora; species Calliphora vicina. The sequence continues at coordinate 110,731,842 of NC_088784.1, forward strand.
GTATTACAGCGATGTGAACAGGTTAGAGATAGATTTGTATCTCTCCCAAAAAGAAGTATTTACGACTCTCTACGATTGATTTAGTACTTAATGACAAGTGGATGTATATTGAAACACATATCATTCTGCTTTAGTATATATTGAGGAAAATAGGAATTGCAGGTAAATTAGTAACACTCATATACTGGTAAATATGGATATATTTTAAATAAAAATGGATATATTTTAAGTCAAAATATTTTAATTTTGTTCATACATTTCTTGTTCTAGTGGCCTGAGACACTTTAATGTCCTGGAGAATTTTTAATAACTTTAACATTTTTGAACCATTTTTTTTGTCTTTTATATCTCATTAAAATGACAATTACGTACACATTTCGACTCTTTTAAATTTAATTGCAAAAGTAATTATTTAATGGCAAAATTTTTACAACACTGAAAAAATTTAATTTTTTAAATGCATCTCAAGACTTTTGTGAAAATTAAACTCCTCGTCTATTGACGTTTCAAATTAAAAAGAGATATGTTGGAATATAAGATTAGATTAGAGATTAGATAAGTCGTGTGGTAAAATTTGAAATACAAACGAAATGATAAACTTATAATTCTTATTATATTATAACACATTTTTTACAACATTGATTCTTTAAATATATGAATTCTTTATTATTATTTTTTTCTAAAGAAAAAAAAACTAGATATTTTTTTTCCGATTTTTTACCGATTTCAAAAATATTTTTTTGACGATATTTTCCAATTTTGACGATTTTATACCAAAATTATCTGACAACAGTGACTGTGCACTAGTCATTCCCTTAAAAAATATATTTACTTTGGATGGGTCTTATTCATTAGTAGCTAAAACTAACACTGCAAAATTTAAGTGCAATCGGATAACTAGAACAGGTGCCGAAAATAAGACCCAACACAAAAAGTCTCAGTACTCAGTGCAGATAAAACAATATAGTCGGAGGTAAGTTCAAAAATCAAAAGTTTATAAATCGACGAATAATAAATAGAGGTCTGTAAAGGCCCTCTCTTATAAAGGAATAAAAAATGACATGAACGCATCTGACAATAATGGCATACTCTCACAGCAAAGTATGAAAGTAGGTATCCTTCTCTCTCTCTGTGTGTGTGTAGGTAGAGTGAGTATCAATACGCATCATTGTACTATATATAATTTTTTTCTACATGTCCTTTCCCATAAAAGCTCTTGTCAAGGTTTGGGGTTTTAAACAGCTCTGTAATTCGCTTGAATGGTTCTGGCAAATTTTGTTGATTACGTTTAAATGCACATGTGTGTGCACATGTGTATGACTTTTAACTTCACAACAGTTTTCATTAAATTTCAAGATCACAATTTTCTGATGAAAAAATTATAAAATAAACAAATTATGTAAAAATGCATGTACTACACATCTTTCCTCCTTACAGCCATCATGCCTAAGAACTCTGACAGAGATATTTACTAGCTCGTGTCTACAAATGTGTAATTAAGAGGAAATGAACTTTTGGCTGCTCTTGGTCATATTTTTTTATTTTTTTTTGTTGTAATAACATTTATTATTTTTGAGTTATTATTTTTTTCTGGGGAAAAAAATAATTGATTAAGTAACAGAGTTGAGAGTGCTTTAAAATGCGTAGCCATCCTTTTTTGCATTTAATATACGAACTAATAAAAACAAGAGAAAAATATCCTTTGATGTGAAACGTATAAAGTTGTTTATGATAATTAAGTGAAGCAAAAAGAAAAAAAAAACTGAATATGAAAAAGGTTATAAAAAAGTCAAAGAGGGTTGCAAAAAGAAATACATATAAAAAAGTAAGAATAAAATTGTAGTTTCTTTTTTTTTTGTTTGTTGACAACTAAAATATGAAACGTTGTTTTAGTGGAATTTTTCTTTGGGAAATTTATGTCTAAAAATAGAACTGAACTAACGAAATGAAATGAAATTCTATGTAATTCCATCCATCTATCTATACAATACAAATCTCTATATCTGCCATCTAAATAGCCCAGACAAAAATGGCCTTGGTTAAGCTAAACGCTAGGACAGATGGTTGGCTGGATGGATGGATGGATGAATGAATGAGTGCATGTTTAGATTGCCGCCCATTCATTTCTAGCTTTTCTTTATAAATTTCCTGTCTTTGTGGGGGAAAAGACAACAACCCTTTGAGTTTGATGTTTTATGAACAATTCTAACTGACTAACTGTCAGACAGACAATACTCTTGGTGGTACATTCATCGCTGCTGACATTTGTTTTCTTGTTTTTTTTTTCTTTCACTGACTGTTTTACCAAATTCAAATTCCATCCAAAGTCATCTAACTTATGGCCTTTTTTATGTACATTTAAGTATTGTGTATGTTTATGTAAGTGTGTTTGTATGTGTGTGTTAATATTTATGTATGTTTTTTCGTGTATATATGTGTGTGTAGTTGTTTTAACTTGGCTGGTGCTTTCAGAACTGACTACATCTAAATTAAGTTGTTATCCAGTGGAAAAATATGCAAATTGTTTTTGGTTCATGTCAGACATAAACTTTTTTATGGCCAAGTGACATGTAAGCGCCTGAAAGCATCGTACAACAAATACTCTCTGCTACCACTCATCGTATTACCGCTACTGTCAGTATAAGCTGGCTGCTTGCTATACACAACGTTATCTAAATATTGTGTCGTTTCCGGTTCCTGGGTTGAGCCTATTTGAAGAATTTTGTTGCGCTGTCAAGGGGAAAATACCAGATAAAGACGATACTTAAGATACTTGCGATATTGCTATTGTGATCGTAAATACCTTGCTGTTGCAGTACGAAACCATATAATAGCTTCCCTATTAACAATAGGGAACGTCTCACCGAAATGGATTTTATGCATCATTAGTTAATTTAAGTTGTTATGTTGAACAAAATCTGCACAATAGATCATTTCGGCTCGTGGTGTTTATGGTCCCTTAATATCAATGTCTAAATGTCACTTATTTTCATTGAAAATTGTGTATGTTGTTATAGAAAACCACCATTACTCCAGAAACCACAGATAATCAATTTTAAATTTTTACACAGGAACGAAAAAATTCGACCAAAAAAATTAATTTATGAATCTTTATTCTTGCGTTTTTACCTTTTAAAAAGTAAACAACACGTAATCTTTTAATTGTAAATAAAAGTGATCAAATAGTTTAAAAATTGTACAACTCTTTATTTATTTAAATTAACACAACAATTTAAATACTCATAGTAACTTTCTTTAATAGACACACTTTATCATTTACAAGAGTACACTGGTAATGCAGTTGATGTTACCTATACTATATATACTGACTCCTCAGCAACTCGCTATTACTATTTGTATACACAGCGTCATCTTCTAGAAGTCTCATGAAGAATCTAACGGTAAAAACTCGAATGTTACAATATTCATCTAGAGCTTTTAAATATGCTTCACAGTTAATGTCGTCATACTTATAAACTATGTTGATAACACTACTGATGGAAATGTTTATAAACATAATGAATGTTGCAAGTAGCCGTTACTGACCGTTAAATTCAAATTGTTAACACAATTTCGTAACAATATTACTTGTTAAAACCGTCATCTAAAAACCGTCTAAACTAACTTTACACGGTATAGTTTAACTGTAGAAGTTATGGTCCTGTTATATTTGTCGTAATGTACAGCTAAGAATCAGATCAAAATTTCAACAAAAAGGAATAAAATATAAATCTTTCAAAACTCTCTTTTTGGATCGATGATATACTTCGCTTCCTATCTCTGTTTAAAACATCTAATTCCACCAACGCGATAAAAAACCAAACATTTGTCAACTCATTCGTAGCGTATTTAGTGAATTTACAAAATACAAGCAGAGAGAAAAATATGTGGAGAGCAGGACTAGATGGCGTATGACTTAAACTATTAGTTAAACTCGTTTCACTAGCTGCTACATTTTGTCTGGCGCCACATTTTAAAGCTTTTACGAGGAATGAAATGTATCTATGAAATCAAATAATGGGTGTGAGTCTGTGTGAAAGCTGGAGATATTGTATGGATTTGTGAATACACAGCAAAATCGGTGTATCTTTGTTAAGTGAATTGAAGTTGAATTAAATTTTTAATATTAAAGAGTGGAAACTTGAAACATAAATGAAACAGAACTATAATTGTATTACCTTCCAAAAATTAAATAATAAAAAAAATAAAATAAACATTAAAAAGCAAGAAATGAAAATTAAACAAAGTGCAATCATACAACTTTGTAGCAAGTAGTACGTATGTACAGCTTGGTTTTTGTATAAACTTTTCTTTTGATTGTGCATTTTATCGTGTCCTCTTCAACAAACATGTTAAAAAAGAAAAGTTTTTCTTTTAAACTTTCCATTCCCAAAGTGTGAAGTTTAAAAATGTTTTGGTCTCACATTCATTTGCTTAGTTTGTGACCAACATCACCATCACCACCACCACCACTACCACCATCATTAGTAGTAGTAGTGGATGTGTATATTGATGTGTATGCACTTGTGGTTTAATTGAGCCAATTTCTATGGCGGAGTGAATGCCTCATACCCTCCATGTCCTAGTTACATGTATTTTACGTGTTTGCAGTGCATGTGAAATTGCAGCAAATATTTGCAACATGCAGCAGTAGCAGGCAAAACACATTCAATCTTATAATTAACTATAATGCCAAACGAAAACCTTTAGTCGGTGTAGAAAACATTGAGTGTGTGAGAGAGAGATTTGATCATGTTTTCTGATTTGGGGTTTTGGAAGGTGTTGAAGTCAACTATGATTGGGTGAGATGTGATTTTTTTCTAATAGATTTTAAATTAAGTTGCTTATGTTCGTATGGTTGGTTGTACAACATATTGTTTGTTTGTTGGTTGGTTGTTCGGGTTCGTTTGGAGTTGCTGCAATTTGAGGTTGTAAATATTGTGGCGTTTGTTGTTGTACATACACTTGTAGTTTCTATTCATATTCCTTGTTATTGGCGACATTCCAGTTAAATATAAATTAAGTTGTTACCAAACAAGGCAACAAAATTATAAAAAAACAGCAACATGTTTTTATACTAAAAAAAACACACACTTGTCCTCATATATCGTATACTACTGCATACTTATGTACATTTTAGTCTCATTCTCCTTAATTTATTTAATCACAAATTGCAATTTGTTTATTCGCCCAAAAGTACATGAGTTTTAGCCAGGCTACAGTGGTATCCAATTCATTAAAAAGAATTAACCAAATTGGTATGTGGTAGAAAATAATATGTTAGAAAATTGCTAGTCAAATCTTTAGATTGTTTTCCAATCAAAATTAATTATTTTTTTTAAACAAACAGAAATTGCGAAGTGTTTTGGCTTGTATGCAGACAGAAACACTTAGAGTCTTTAGCGGGAATTGAACCCTCAACCTGATAGTTCTGCACACTATATTCTAGTCTATAGGGGCAAACTTTTTAGAAAAACGAATATTAAAAATAAGTAGTGCGCACGAACCAAAAAGTTGCCTATGTTTATAAAATTTAAACTAATAAGTTAATAACATAAATATGCAGGAGTTCTCATGTAGCAATTTACTCTATTGCTGGAGTCCCTACAGTACGAAAATACTAATAGTTTTATTTTTTGGTCAATCCCTTTTTGGTGAAATTCAAAACATCATAAATAGTTATTTTTTAACTAATTTTAAAATTGTTTCCTTTGTTTCAAGGACCTGAAACATTAAACAGAAAAAGATTTATAAAAAGCGGTTGAAATGTTGCTGATATGTTTTTTTCAAAACAAAGATCACGTAATCCAATCCAATCCTAATCAATCTGTGATCACTCATATTCTATACCTAAAATCCATTTTTAGTATAAAAAACCCAAAAAAAAACGCATGTATCTGGAATCGTTAATAACTTTGTAAATACTTCGATTTTGGGGAAAATGAGCTCAATCTGTGATCGATTTTTATTGTAAAATATTCAAATATCTTTAATCGTTAATAACTTTGTAAATACTGCGATTTTTTGATCACTCATATTTTATTAAAAAGAATTGATTTTTAGTATTACAAATTCAAATATCTTAAATAGTTAATAACTTTGTAAATACTGCGATTTTAGAGAAAATAAGCTCAATTTGTGATCACTAATATTTTATACCAAAAAAAAAAAATATTTTAAATCGTTAATAACTTTGTAAAAATTTAGTATAAGCAAGTAAGAGAGCTACATATATTCGGCTGTGTCGAATCTTTATTAGTGAGATATATTCAATGGGAAAAAAAATTTTAATTTATTTTTAATTTTTTTTTTAAATTTATTATTGAAAAAATATTTAAAAATAAAAATTTTTTGGTAGACAAAATTCAGACTAAAAAATATTTTCCCGATATTAACCCATTGTAGGTCCTTAGGTTCTTGCAAAGGTTTTTGAAATATCTTTTATTAGATATCCATATTGTCTATATTAATGACTTTATAATTCAGATATAGATCAAAAATAGCTTAAAAATCAAAGTTGTCCTGGTTATTTTCTTATATCTCAGCCATTTGTGGGCGGATTTTCTCGATTTTAAATAGCAACCAAACCGGGTCTATAGCCGATATATTGATGTGTGAATTATTTATGTAACTTGTTTGAAGGTTACGAAAAGTTGATTTCAACATACAGACGGACATGGCTATATCGATTCCGCTATCTATAACTATCCAGAATATACATACATATATACTTTGTGGGTTCGCAAATGAAAAATGTAGAAATTACAAACGGAATGTCAAAGTTATTTATATACTCGCCACTCATGGTGAAGGGTATAAAAACGGGTTTGCTAGAACTTTATATACATGCAACAATATCTATAGATGTTTAGTAACTTCATATACATTTTGCAACTCAAAACACAATTAGAGGATTTTTGTATTTCCGCAAGGTCAAAATCCATTTTTGATCTAAAGTTTCTATGGCAAAGTTCGCCTTTACCCTTTCGCTAAGATTTTTTGTCAAAAATACCTAATTTCACTCTTAGTTGCAAATCACATTTGAAATAAATTTGAGAATTAGGTTTATGCATTATCTGTTGTAGTTGCTCACTAAATATCAGTAGTAAGGTAACGTTGACCCACTGTGCAAGTAAGTGCATACATATTGCATAGATGTTTGTATGTGTGTGTGTGTATATATTTATAATATGTCTGAAAAAACCCTTTTGTGTGTGTGTTTTTTTATATTCTTTGGTTCTTTTATTTGTTGCCAACTTCCGGCAATTTATATATAATTTGAGTGTGAGTGCATGTATTTGTATTTTGTATTTTGTGTGAGTGAATGTGTTTTTGTTGTTTATGCCAACACATAATCAAATTAAGCAATTACTCTGTTTATTACTGCTTTTGAGCTTGTTCCTTTTACTCTTTGTTCATTTTAGTTTTATTTTTTGTTCGTTGTTATTGTTGCTGTTGTTATTTAGTTTGAAAAATTTAATTTTTCATTTGTACTCGTATGACGTTCTTGTTCGCATAAAAATAGTGATTTGGCAATTATTTGCCGCTTGTGCATAAAGTGAATTCAGCAAATAAAATAAATTGCATTTAAAAACGAACATCATTTGGTAATTCTCATGTCAATACTTGTGTGTGTCGTGTGTTGGTTTTTACCCTTATTCATTATGGTAATTATTAAGTTAATTTCAAATATTAGATATTTATCTACAACCGAAACCAGTAAAAAAAACATTATAGAGGTTGTACGAAAATAAAAAATTGCATAGAGACGACTTACATATTTGTTGTTTGTTAAGGAGGGCCACATGTTTAAGACAGAAAAGGTTGGAGGTTTCAGACCATGCTTATATACTACCTACCAGTTTTAATAACTTTATTAAGTTACTGCTGCAGTTGGTAATGGTAATTAATGGTAAAGCGTCATGTGGTTACTGTTGACTTTTTGAATATTTTGATTTAGCTTTAAAGGAAATTAAGCATATTTCTTTACAGTAAAGAGCTACACTATATTTTTTTTCTTATACATTTTAAAGTGTCCCATAAAATGATTTCTTCTAAAATTGTAACTACATTTTGTTATACATTTTATCTCTATAAAATTCTTACACAGCATTTTTTTTAAATAAAGAAAATCCATTCCCACATTTGTTAGACAGCAAACAAAATATTTAAAAAGCAATTTCACATTTGGCTTTTATCTTTAACTTCAAAATTATTTCATCGATAAAACATTTTCTATCTTTTGTCTGGAATACCATAAAGAAGGCGGAAGAGGAGAATGGCAAAAAACTGCAGCATTTATCTACAAATCTAAGTAGAAAAAAAAGAAGAAAATTTTCAAGTTGCCTTAATTTAAGTTTAAGTAAAATTTATGGTTTTTAATATATTTTATCCATTTTGTACATGTACTTTGTACACGAGAGTACATTCATACACTCTGGTACATATTGACCACATCCATAAGATGCTGATAAGCAAGGAAGCCTGTGAGCTGCTTTGCACCAACAACATATGCCAGACGGACAGACGGGCAGACAGACACTCTCTGGTCAGATAGTTTTCCTTTTTCGCACATAATAGTTCATACTCGCATACGATAGTTTAACATACATACATGCATGAGTGTAGATTTGTGAGTGTGTATGTAATTTACGCCCCCCTTTCATAAAGCAAATGAAAAAACTAATTGTTGGTTAACATGGCTACTCAATGCATAAGAGTTTACGTAGACAGGTTCTTAAGTGTCTGTAGATTTTAGAGTTACAATATTTGCTTTAACGAAAGTTTCCCTTTTCCATGCAAACTAACTGGAGCTTTGTGTAAAATTGCTTTCATTTGTATTTTGACTTTTTTACTTCGCATATTCTTAGTTTGTTTTAACTTTCAAAGCATTTATTCCAAATATATTTCTGAAAATCCTTTTTTTACATTTTATAACAAACTTTGTTTAATTTAATGTTTAACCAATAAAATCCCATTTCTTAACTCTGGCCATACAAAACTTAAAGTTCTACAAAATTTCGAAATTTGCTTTTGTTTGGTTTTTATATGGGTCCAAAGTTCATATTTTTTTAACAGATGCTTGCAAAATACCTTAAGTAAAACTGTAAATAATTTTAGAACTGTTAGTCAGATTTTATCATGTTTGATCTCATATTAAAGCTAGTGAATCATAGATTTTACAGTTTTTTCACTAGAAATACCTTTCTCGTCAAACTTTTTCTCTTTTGCTTTCATAAAAAATAGTTTAAAGCATGTCGTGTCTCCAACAAAACGTAGAATTGAAAACAGCTGTTCAGGGGAACAGACGGTAAGGCATAAAGATGTAGAATGACGGCAAAATCAAAGCTTTTATATACTTTAGCAAGTAATACTTTAAAATAAAGGTTTTAAAAATTTAAAAAAATGGTTGTTTTAATTTTTTAGTGAAAAAAAATTTAAATATATTTTTAATTTATTAGTGTAAAACATTATGACAAAAAAATTTGTTGGTGAAAAAAATGTCTCGATTTTGACCCATTGTAGGTCCGACTTACTATGGCCTTTGCAAAGGTCTTTGAAATATCTATCATTGGATATCCATTGTCCTTATTAATGACTTGGTAATCCAGATATTGATAAACAAATTGGTCAAAAATCGAGGTTGTCCTGTTTTTTTCCTTATATCTCAGCCATTTGTGGGCAGATTTTCTAAATTTTAAACCGGATAGCGGATATATTGATAAATGAATAATGTATGCAAGTTATTTTGGGGTTATGGAAAGTTGATTTCAATATACATACGGACATGGCTATATCGACTCCACTATCTATAACGATCCAGAATATACATATATACATATTGTGGGATCGCAAATGAAAATGTAGAAATTAAAAACGGAATGAAAAACTTACATATACCTAGAATTTCGTGTTCGGTTATAACCGAAACCGTAACCGAAACCGTTCAAATCTCCGTTTTTTTGGAAACTCTACATATAAGGTAACATAGAGACGAGACGTAATTGTCAAAAACCTAAGTCTGTTGTCAAAAACCTAACTCTTGCAACAACAAAATACATGCTAGTCAATGTATTTTATTGTGGTATCAAACATATCATTTGTTGTATTTTGTTTGACAAATCGGAGTGTTTCGTCTCTATGTATAATTCTCTATGCACGCAGAGAAAAAATATAGTTGGGCACGGTTACTGTAACCATTTCAATATTGTTACAAGTTTTTTAACTATATTATAGTCACAGTAACATTTACATGATTGTGGTAACCATAATATGGTTAATTTACGATTCACATGATTGTATCAACCATATATATGGTTACAGTAAACAAATATATGTTTATGACAACCATTTATATGATGAAGGGACTTATCATATTATGGTGCTCTCGGCTTATCATAATCTGAGAACAACATATTATGATAAAATTATTCATCATAAATATGGTTGCCACAAACATATATTTGTTTATGGTTACCACAATCATGTAAATGGTTACTGTGACTATAATATTGTTAAAAATCTTGTAACACTATATAAATGGTTAAAGTAACCATGCCCAATTATATTTTTTCTCTGCGTGTGGGTATAATATTTAATACAAGTTTAAATACACAAAATACTCACGTTTGAAACACAAATCCAAAAACAAAAGCCACGCTGACTGAAAGTTTTGGACTTGTTTGGACAGATTAGACGACACTAAAGACGGATTTTAACTTTCACTTCAGCCCTGTCTGTTCTTTTTATGTTCCCATGTAGACGAAAAAAATTATGTTGGAGTAAGAGAGCAATAAGGTAAGTGAGTTAGGATTAGGGGCAAAACTATAATTAATGGGCCACAGGTTTGCCATGGAAGAGGGTGGACAGGCCAAGCAACAAACATCCGCTGCGGCCAGGGAAGTAGAAAGTTTTGATGCCTAAGAACTTACCAAGTCAAAAATAAGGAAAATTTAATTATTTATTTTTTTGTTTTCTACTTGGATAGAATGTGATGTGAAATACATAAACTATTTTTAATTGTAATTTTTTCAACTTAATTTTTTTTTGTAAAATATTGCTAAAATGTGAAACTTCTTAACGCTATTAGATTTTCCATATTTCGGATCATTAAAAATCGAAAAAGTACAAAACTATTTTTTTATTAAATTATTAATTTAACCACCTACATTATAACAGCCTGGTTTTTTTGTATGTACATATGTGTAAGTAAATACAAGTGTCTGTGTATTTGGCAAAGTACCCATACAAGTTTTATTGCAACATCATGTTATTGTCCGGTTTCACAATAATGGAAAAATGTTTGCTCTTACTTCAAAAAAAAAAAAACAAATGAAAAAACCCGCACACAGTAGTTGTGTATTTAAACGTTTAAAAACATACAAATACACGCATGCATGTATGCAACTGTATTTAAGAAAGGATCTTTCAGGCACACAATATAACGTTGAGTCACGTGCGAAGTTTTGTTTATTTTCCGTATTAAAAACGCCTTTTCATTTCGTTACACGTTACTTTTCCGGTGGATGGTTGGGTGTGAGTATTTTCATCTCCTTTTCTTTTGGCAAAACAATCATACGAGCTTGCAATACTTTTACAAAGAATCGAATGTTATAAATTCTTGCATTCTTATATGTATGTAGATGTGTATGTTTGCATGATGATCTTGATATGATTCCAATACAGCAGCAACCGAATTGAAATGATATGTTTGTGTCAATATGAAAATGTGTGGGATTCTGCTCTACACGTAGTTGCCTCATATAGTATTGTTTACAAAAAAGGTCTTTTAGTTCAACCATTTTTTCTTGATGCCACTGACGTTGCACAGTGGCATCGATCAAACAAAATGTGATAATAAATCTGAATTTCCGGAAACACTGCTCCGATTGCAATTTGATGTATGGATAAATCATAGAGGAGGACTTGGGCTTTAAGAAAATTAAATTTGTTGGAATACAAAGTGAGATACTGGGTGCCAACATCTGGATAGATTTCAAACAATCAGTTAGTTATTTTTAAATAACAGGGAAAATAAATTTTAATATTATTTTAATGCAATATAATGAAATGCTTTTTATGTTTTTTTTAGAAAATCTGCCTCTGTCTGACTAATTCCAATATTCTAATGTTTATCATAATTTGTAAAAAAAATAAAAACTATCTTTTTCTGATATAGGATGGATGCATTTCTACAAAGAATCGAATGTTAAATTTGTATTATTGGTCATTTTTAATGCCATTTCTAATCAAATATGTAAAAATTTTACAAATATGACTTTGAGAAATATTCAAAGCAATTAAATATTTTTTTTCCAAAATTTAGTAATTTTTCAAATTCATTTCAAAATTTGTAATTTGAATATTTTGCACGACTGGAGGATTGAGAATCTCCAAAAAACGTTTTACGTATTATTTTCGAATTTATTAGAAATAAGAGGATATATGTATTTAGAAAAATATTTGGACATCGATTACCGATGATATTTGCGACAAACAAAATAAAGTCAAGATAAAAAACAAAAATTTCAAAATTTAAATGTCTTTTAAGCTAAAAGAGATAACTTGATGAAATCAAAAAGTAAGAGATCTTTAATCATCAAATTATACTTTAAATAAAAATGTTAACAAATCTTAAAAAAAAAGAATTTTTTAATTTTTTTTATTAGTGAAACAAATTTTATGACAAAAGCATTTTTTTTTGTTAAAAAAAATTCAGGTTAAAAAATAGATATCCCGATTTTGACCCATTGTAGGTCCGAATGGCTTAGTAATCCAGATATAGATAAAACAAGTAAGAGACCTATATTCCTATATTAGATATCCATATTGTCTATATAATGTTTTAGTAATCAAGATATAGATCAAAAATAGGCCAAAAATCGAGGTTGTTCTGGGTTTTTCCTTATTTTCTCGATTTTAAATAGCAACGGAGCCTGAAATCCGATATATTGATGTATAAATCATGTTTGTAGGTTATTTGGGGGCTACAGAAAGTTGATTTCAACATACGAACGGACAACCGGACATGGCTATATCGACTTCGCTATCTATAACGATCAAGAATATATATATGGGGGGATTTCATGTCAAGTGAACCAATTTCTAAAATCGATCTGGATGAAATTTGCACCAAGGTTGCATTGGATAGAAATCAGATACAATTTTTCAACAAGATCGGTCAAGTACTCTCTGAGTTAAAATTTGACATTTTGGCCAAATATGTTTTTTTCTCATCCATGTAACTTATTACCTATTGTTATTAGCAAAATGTGTCCCAAATAGCTATTTCTTCAATTTTTCGAAAAAAAATAAAAAAATTTTTTTAATATTTTTTTTCCGGAATCAAAAACTTGTTTGACTTTTTTTTCAAAATGGGCCCTTTTTTTCTTAAAAGAAAGCTTAGATATTTTCCTTGAAGACCTATTTGGTCGCGAGTTCGATATCTATCAAAATAAATGTTTTGTAACTCGAAACAAGCTATTTTTTACTTTTTTTGCAAAATCAAAAACTTTGTTGACATTTTTTTTTTTAAAATGGGAACTATTTTTATTTTTTGCTCAAAAGAAAGCTTAGGTCTTTTCCCTGAAGACTTTTTTAGTCATTTAGTGGGATAACTATCAAAATAATTTTTTATTTTTTTTGCAAAATCTAACTTTTTTTCCAAAATGGGCCCTTTTTTTAAATTTTTTTTTGCTCAAAAGAAAGCTTATGGCTTTTCCTTTATGAGCTTTTTGGACTGGTAGTGAGATTCAAATGGTATATGTATAAAAATAAATGTTTTGTAACTAAAAATTGCATGTCAATGCAACCAGTAGTTTAGAAGCTTCAGATTGGTTACCACTTTTTTTCGATTTACCCACTGTGCTTTGCTGTTTTTGTTACTGCTGCCACAGATGAATGTTGACGAAACCGATGCAGCCTGAGAGGCCAGTCAGTTGGCATTTAATAGAAAAAATACAGCAAAAAAAAAAGAAACACGGAATCGGTAACAGAACCAGGATATTGAAGTGTGCCATTGTTGAGTCGATTCGAGTCGAGTTTTATAAGTGGAATAAAAGTAGATGTGCATACAATTGTGGACAAGAGGAGGGTCGGTGTGAATTTTTGCACTTTGTTGTTATTGTCTTCTGCTTGAAATCACCATCAAAAATGTATAAATAAACCTACGAACGAAGGAACAACAACACAAAAAAATATATAAATATAAAAACGTAAATCGAAATGTACACAACATATTTATACGGTGAAATACTATTTGAACAAGAGCAAAAACAAATGAAAAACAAAACAAAACAAATTTATACAGGAGATTTAAATGTCTAGTGTTGTGTTGGAATCAACAATGAAAACTAAAAAAATAAATAAGAACAAATAAGTATGATGCAACAGAGGGTTGTTGCTGCTGCTGTTGTTATGCCGCCATTTAAACATACGACTGCCAGGATGTGGATTCAAAACTCTGTTTCGTATTAAACATTTTCAGTTTAGAAAGGATAAAGATGAAAAAATAGAGCAGGGTTCTGATTTCGTTTTCAGCAAAGCGGATGTTATTGTTGTTGTTGTTGATGCTGTGTTTGCCTTTAACATCTTTGTAGCCTTCCCTGGGCACAGGCTGACTGATAGTGTTAGTGGGTACAAATTGTATGTTGATTGACTGTGTGCATCAGTGTATTTGTGTTTCTGATAAGCTGTGGATATGTTGCTCTCGTTTACTCAGTTCTTTTTAGGTATTTGGGGTAGATTAGTGGCCTGTTATCACGGCATAATGCACTTTGAGCAGCTTTCATTTCTGTTGGTTCCAATGAAAATCTTTTACTTACCCAACACAACACTACACCACACTATACAGCATATCGAAGGCTTCCTCATCGCCACATCAGCCACCAATAACTACAGCACAACAACAAACACACACTGATGTGTTCTTGTTGAGATTAAATGTTACAAAATCTCTGGCAAAAATGTTTAAACGTTTTTCTTGTTGGATTTACACAAAACACAATCACTTTTAGTCCTCTTTAAAGTGTTAAACACGTGCTTTTGTTGTAAACAAAACTTTACCTCTTAAATGTCCGTATTTAAGGACAACACCCCCTTCTCTATCTCTAACATTTTCCATCATAAGGATGCTTGTTTTTCTATAAGTCTGGGTGTGCGTGTTTTTCGTTGAATGTTGCTGCTAAATAGTTGTTTATGTGAATGGGTGTTGATGCGTGAGTTTGTTTGGGATTTAGATTGAATTTTGAAATTTGTGTCCTTAAATTTATTTTTTTTTTCAAATCTTTGTATTGCGATTTTCCTATTAAATGCAAAATATTCTGTATGTGACAGTTTAATTATGAGTTTTGTTTGTATTTAAAGGTACAAAGAACAATTTTATTTGCTTCCAAAACACTTTTGAGCTTCTTAAAGGCATTATTATTGTGCAAGACAATACAGTTTAAAGGAATATAATTTTAAAATAAGAATAAATGCATTGTTGAAATGGTTTAGAAATTTTCAGTTCAGATTTCTGGCAAAATTTATTTTACATGGAGTGAAGAAAACAAAGGTACTATTTCTTGTAAAAAAATAATAACAAATTTCAATTCATATATTTGTGTCATAAAATAATAAAAAGGTTGTTATGAATAGTTATTTATACAATTATCTGTAATACAGATATCATGAATTCCACCCAGCAACACAGAAAAACAACAAGTTTTTAACCTTGAGTCTTCCGATTATGGCCATATTCGGACAGTCCTTTGCCGAGTGAACTCGGGTTATTCCGGTGCGTAGAACCGGCTGTCGTGGGAATGTATTCGGTAAACACATATGCTTTGGAGTTTTTTGGACATTTCCATCTTTAGTCTTGATATTGGAATGCAATTTTGTTCAAATATGTTTCATATAATATAATTTTGTGGTGGCTGGTCCATAACTTAACATAGTTCTCATATAAGTCTCACTCTTGAAAATCTTTTTAACTTTAGAAAAAACGTTTTCATCGATACGAAATAACTTTCATGTAATCGGAAATTGCACTAATCAATTTTAAGGTATCGCTCTATGAATGATTTCAAATTAATTTTTAACTTATTATCCAATTTTTTTCGAAAGTGGATCTTAAATGGGCAATTTCAAGTCTTAGTACGTGACATTTGTACACCTATAGAGTGGAATAGATTTTGCAAAAATAAGTAAATCTGAAAAATAAGTTGGTCTTTATGTTCCATTCAGAAGGTAATATATTTAACAAAAAAAAAATAAGTACATTCGAAATATATTTGTTTAAAATATGGAGAATATCGATAAATATAAGTAATTTAGAGATACATATAAAAATTTCCGAATCGTGTGAGGCGTTTTTTTATTTTTAATTTCATATTTAAATAAAAATAATCTTTGGATAATTTATATAATAAATACATCGTAAAAAAAAATTCTGTCGTACGTGACATACCATACGCGATAGATTTTTATCATATGGGACTTATGGATCGACTTTCACAAAGTTTAGTCGCAGTCTTTCCGCGGAAAGTGCATGACAGATAAATTTCTTTCCATGGACTTTTAAAGAAATACTATGATTTGCATGGAATATTTTATATTTTTCAATAATTTCAAAGACAAAATAATCCTTGAAATTATGTATGTTAAATAATAATTAAATCCTTTGAAAAAACATGCACAATAGTCCTGCCCACAAAAATTTTCTAGAGAGAAATACATATATGTTAAAAAGGTATAAAATATTAATTTCGAATACATAGTTAAATTTTACGCAAGTTTTAGAAAACAGTGGGTAAGTAATAAAAATAATATCCTAAATAATGCATGGATTTTTGCCATGGAAACGTCACATCTGTGAACACTTTTGTGCATACGATTATGAGCAAAGGCGGCAACCATCTTGGGAAAAGCTTTCTCATACCCAAGTGATCATTCAAGATTGAAACCACTGAGCTATGTGAGATGTCTATGGCTTCCACAATATCTCGCACTTTCAATATCTTATCGGTCAACATAATATCGTGATTTTTTTAATCGTTCGGCATATTCCGTGCTTGTATGGCCTGAACGAAATTCAGTAAACCAATTTTTTACCTTTGAAATTGATGGTGCAGAATTCCTATAGTATTTATCAAGCTTAGCCTTTGTTTGAGTGATGGTTTTTTTCCGCAAAAAATAGTGCTTAATGAGCAGTCAAAATTCACTTCTCCTATTTCTCCTCAAGTCACGAGGTAGTCTGCTAGCAAACACAAACTAAATGACGTAACTTGTTCAAATTTTGACAGGAGTCAACGACAGATGCCAGTTGATATGATCATTCCTTTCAGTTAAAAGTCGGGAAATTCAAAAGTTCGCGGATTTATAAACAAAAGGTCGTTCTGAAAGAAAGCGACAAATATAAAACTTGCTTATCTTTCTGTCTGTGTCATGACACCTCTCTCTGTATACTTTGTGACACGGGTTCTAGTTATCTGATTGGCCTTCAAATTTGCAGCAGTTATAACACATATACAAATCCAATTAATTTTTTTTTAAGGGCAATACTAATGGACTTGTGTATACTATATGTAGTACATGGCCACTGTCTGTTGCATTTTGGAAGTATTGTGCTGGAGTTATTTCTCTACCATTTTTTTAATAAGCAACCAACTACATTTCGTGTCAAAATTTTTGTGGGTATTTAAAGTCATTTTTAGTTTCAAATTGCTCTTCCTTGTTCTTAATTTACTTTGTTTTTGTTTTTTTGTATATTATTTTTATTTTTATTATAAACGTCTACTGGTGTTGCCAGTCTGGTACACTCGTTAAATAGCTCCACTTACAACAGTTACAAACACATAAAACATACATAGAAAATATCTACATACTTACATATGAATATAGACATGCATACATACATTTGTATGAATAAACTCTTTTGTTGAATCAGGAAATAACGAAGGAAGTGCCAAGTTTCCCCAAAAATAATAATAAAACAAAAGACAACAAGAACCACAGCAACAGCAAAATCACAATTGTGCTGCTCATATGATCACGTAACGTAAATTAAAGTGTGATAACGACTTGTTTTACGTCTACAACTTTTTTCATTTACTTTTATTTGAAGTAGAATTTTGTCAACTCATACCACTCTGCTCCACCATTCTGGTTGTAGAAAAAACAATTGTTAGTTAGACTTGTAGTACAACCCATACTTTTTTGTACACCATCAACACATACGGACACACATACTTAGTCATATGTGTGGAAGGACGAGCAAGAACCCATATTGGACGTGTTCCAATATTTTGTAAAATTGTTAATTACTCGTACACAGTAAGTGAGCGGAGTGGTGTGGAGAGGAGTGGAGTGTACTATTATGCTGGTTGGTTAAATGTTTCTGGTGTTGCAAATATAAACTCTTTGATACCCAAAGAGATATGACTGACGTACACATTTATACGTGTGTCTCTGGGTGTTTTTATAATATAACAAATGACAAAAACCGCTAAAAATTTAATACCACAACAGAGATGGTGTATGGGTAAAAGGGCTGAGAGGGATTTCTTTAAAAGGCTTTATTCGTTATTTAAATTAGGATAATTATACGCATTTGAAAATAACACTTCCCTGTTACTTTTCCACTTTCGCCTATATACAATATCTCGTAAATATTTTTCATATCTTTGTTGAGAATAGTAGCTGCGTAATTTTAGTACTGATGAGATTTTGTACTTTTGTTAAAATGTATTAAAATGCCATGAGGTGCCTCTCATTTAATACCCAGCTTTACCCTAGATGGGAAGATTTATATGTGGTAACCTCCGCCTAATACTCATTTCCATATTAAAGTATTTTGTAGATTTTATTTGAAGTTTTGGGTTAAAGTAGAAATATTTTCAAAACTAATTTAAACAAGTTAGAACGGCTTTGCCGAATCTTAAATACCCTCCACCTGCATACATATTTTTTAGGTTGATATATATGGGAGCTATTACCAATTATAGGCCGATCATCATAGAATTAGGTATAGCGATTTTGGTATATATGGGGATTATTTATAATATATTTATGCTAATTTAAGAGATTTTCGGAAGTGAACTTTATATGGGGGCTATGGTCAAATATGGACCGATCCACAATAAATTTAGTGTTGTGATTTCTTTTAGCACGAAACTTATTTTTGCTGAATTTTGTATGGATACTGCAATTCTGAAGGCATTTATAGACCATAGAACCATATTTCGGGAAGAAATTTGTATGGGGGCTAGGAGAAATCATGAACCGATTCTTATAATTTTCACCAGAGTTAGTCCTTTTATTATAAAAATAACGGTACCGTGAAATATCTCCCAAATGAAATAAATCCCAATGAAATAACTCCCAATGAAATAATTTCTAGCAAAAATTAAATAATTCCCAAACTTGAAAAATTAAATAACTGCCAAAGGGTGAAATGAAATTACTCCCAATAATCGGCGGTTTCATAATTTTAAAAATATTAGTTCCAAAAAATGCGAAATAACTCCCAATGAAATAAATCCCAATAGAAATGAAATAATTCCCAATCCGAATGAATTTATTAGTGTAATCTAACTCCCAATGAAATAAAGAACTACAAAAGTGAAATTATTCATCGCTTACCAAACATTTTTTGCATTGCATTTCATTTTTGTTAGATTCTACTTTGCAAAAGCAAAATATTGAAAACTGGCTTTGCTCAGAAAATTTGTTTTGAAAATTTGGGTTGTATTAAAAACTGGCTTCGCTCAGAAAAGATTTCTTTCATTGCAGAAAGGTTTCACAATATTTCAGAAAGCCGAATTCCATTTCGCACCAGATTAAGATATCGTTACGACCTGACAAAGGCTGGCAATGTAAAAAGAATCTTTTCTGAGCGATGACGGTTTTTGATACACCCCAAATTTTCAAAACAAATTTTCTCAGCAAAGCCAGTTTTCAATATTTTGCTTTTGCAAAGTAGAACCTAACAAAAATGAAATAACTCCCTATACAGTGAAATAACTCCTAATTCTCATAACAAAATGAAATAAAACCCAACAAAAATTTCATTGGGGGTTGTTTCATTGGCAGTTATTGCATTATGAAATAACTCCCAGCTAAAAATTATGAAATAACTCCCTATGCGTTAGGAGTTGTTTCATAATGAAATAATTCCCAAGTTGTATGAAAAATTTGTTGGGAGTTATTTCATTTTTTCGTGGGGAGTTATTTCATTTGGGAGTTATTTCACGGTACCAAAAATAACGTGTGTAAAGCTTTATGGTATTATCTGCAAATAATACCATAAAATATGTGAAAAGTGTAAATTTTTTTATGTTGTCTCACATTTTGGTTCATAGCTCTGGTTTCTACTGAACCGATTTTGCTGATTTTCAATACCAAACTGCTTAGGACAACAATAAACATATTTTTAGCAAGTCTACCAATATTGTTTGCGTATTTAAGACGTGAGTGTTTTACACAGACACACAGACGGACATGGCTCAATCGAATTAAAATTTCATAAGGATCAAGAAAATATATACTTTGTTGGGTCTCAAATGAAAATTTCTCAATGTTACACACGGAATGAGGAGGGTATAAAAAATTAAACGCTGAAAAAAAGCCAATTTAAAATAAAATTTTAATTTTCATAAATCATTAAAAAATTTAATTTCAAATCAAATTATTTAAAAGAAATTTCCAAAAATTAGAAAAAAAAAATCCAATTCTGATAAATGCTAAATGAGGATTAAAAATGCATTTTAACGGTTGTACCTATCATGTGTTAGCATGAATACAAATTTAAAATTGGGGAATTTTGAGGAAATTTAGTGTTTGGTCATAAATATGCGCATGAAATTTTACGATATTTTTTGATATCAAGTTATTATGGGTTATCGATTTTATATTTCTATTTGTATGACTTACAAATGTGGGGTTTTTTCAAATATTTATTTTGAAACATTTGAACAATATAAATTTTATTCAAAGTATTGGGCATTGTTAGCTTTCACCCTTCCCATCTTTCTAGCTACATATGGATTCCGAGCCAAAAGAACTGCTCATCTTTAGAGGCCAAGAACGAATCAAGCACTAAATTGGCTTGACTCTGTTCTGAAGTGAAGTGTATAGAGAAAGCGTTCTCTGGGATACGATCGAAATAATACTAATAGGAGGCCTGGACTATAAGGCGGGTGAGGCAAAACTTCCCAACCACTTCATTATAAATAGTTTTTAACAGGTATTGCAACATGTGGCCTAGCGTTGTCCTGATGGATATTACGGTTTCATGTCAGGTCTCATATTCTGGTATGGTCAGATTTCAGCAGCTCATAATAGATAGGACACTTTTGGACCCATCAAATACTGAGTGGTTGGCCGGGCTTCACATACGATCTCTTACGCCTCGGGTTTTGGTAATTGATCCATTTTTCATCTCAACTAGTGATTCGGTGCAAAACTTATATTCGTTTATAGCGCTCAAGAAGCATTTTAGACATACAAAATCGAATTTCAAGGTCTCTCAGCTTCAATTCGTATGGTACCCAATTCCCTAATTTTGGATGAATCCTGTTGCTTGCAAACGTTATGAAATTGCTGATTGTGTAGCTCCCAATGATTTTGCAAGCTCTTGTTGAGTTTTTCAACAATCTTCATGGAGTAATGCTTCCAAATATTGGTCTTCAAAATTTTTTGGCTCAAAATCACCACTTCTGAACCGCACAAACCATCTCTCGTACGTTAAAACCGATGAAACACATTCACCATAAAACTTAATAATAAAAACATAATGACAGCAGAGTTTCCTTCAAATTCCTATTCAAATCGGAAACATATAATTTCCCCAATAAAATGATTAAAGTGTAAGTGCTAATCTAAATGGCAAATCTTGGAGTAAATCATACAAATAAAATAGACTCGTATACAATTGAGAACATTCTTTAAAATCCTGCATATAATTAAATGATAAAAAAGTATTTTTCTAAAGAGTGGTGAAAGTGTAGGGGGAGGGGCATTATGTTATGAAAAAATATCTCACATTACATTTAACACTTATTGTCGTTTATATGTTTATACTGAACATGCATGTCTCTGGATTTGTCTGTCTGAATGTCGGTTTCACGGTCTTTCTATATTCAAAATCACACTTGGGTGTATGCCTGAGTTTAAGTGTGTTTATCACACATCAAACAAACAGAAACATAAAAACATAAAGATCTTCATAAATAAAAACCAATTTAAAGCATAACATTTCGTTTTTAAAAACAACCTACCACCCCCCCAAAGAAGAAAATAAATAATTTTTGTTGCTTTCGTTGTACGAGCATGTATTTTTTGTATGTTTTATTTTTATATCATTTTATTTTATTTAAACTCATTCAAATTGAAGTTAACAGCATTCGAAATGGCACAACCATCCAGCCAGCCAGCCATCCAGCAACTTCATCATTTTTAACCTTGTTTATGGTGTGGGTAGCGTATCGTAGCTTAGGAAGGGAGTTTTGTGCAGGAGTAGTGGTTGGAAGTTGAAGTTGACAAAATCTTATTATTAAACCAAAAAGCAAACTTCATTGGCAGGGGAGCGAGCTATAAACGAGAAGTGAGAAGATTCTCATCGTATGTTGGCTGCCAACTCTCATTTCTCATCTTTTACTTTATGAGTTTTAAAGTTATGAAGTTCTAAAGATAATAATGCGCCAACACTTAATACTTGGCATCATCACAAATCTGACAATGAAGAAATTGTCTTAATGGGACTGACTGGTTGTTTGTTTGTCTTGTCTGGTTGGCTGACAGTCAGAGTGACTGACTGGCGGTATGTTTTGTTGGCTTGTAAATGGGTTGGAATGTCTGACGGGACTGTGACTAGAGTAGTTTTGTCTGTGTCTGTCTAGTTAGTTGGAGTTTTATAAACTATATACTTATGTGTGTGTCTATGTGTCTGTCTGTCTGTGTCATCTAACTCATAGTTATCTGTTTGCTTTAACTTGCATTTCATTTTATTCTTGTTTGTCTGGCAACATTATGTGACAACTTGCGGAACAATCAGTTGTGTTAAAATTACTTCCCATCACTAATAATCAGACAAACAAAAACTATAAAATTATAACACTGCAAGAAAATACATCTATAGTTTATAAAATATTTGTATATCAGTCCTAAGGCTTGGATTCACATTATCCGATTTATATTCCCACATGCATTCAAAAGTTGTTTAAAAATAAAAAAAATAAGGTCAACACTGCTTCTCTCAGTTGACTCCTGTCAAAATATGAACAAGCTGTGTCATTTACTTTGTCTTTGGCAGTCATTGATAGCAGACTAACTCGTAACTTGAGATGAAATTGGAAAAAAGTGAATTTCGTCTGCTCATTAAGCATTATTTTTGTGTAAATAAAGGTTTGAAAAACCTTGATAAATACTATGGAAACTCTGTCCCATACATTTCTGTGTTAAAAAATGGTTTACAGAATTTCGTTGTGGCCGTACAGGAACGGAATATGCTGAACGTTCTAGATGTTCAGTTGAGGTCTCTACATCATTTCAATTTTGCTTTACTTCTTTAATTTGAAGTAAAGTTTCACTTTATTTCATTTAAGCATTCAAAAAAGCATATGCTGCATGTGATCCGTCGGTTGCAACGTGCGAGAGATAGTTTTTTCGGTTCGGAAGTGGTGATAAAGATTACCCAGGCCAGTCAAAAAAGTTTGAAGACTATGAATTGGAGGCATTAATCCATGAAGATAGTTGTCAAACTCAACAAGAGCTTGCAAAATCATTGGGAGCTACTCAAGCAGCAATTTAAAATTCATCCAAAAGCAGGAAAATTAGGTACCATATGAATTGAAGCTAAGAGACCTTGAAAGACGATTTTTTATGTCTGAAATGAAGCTTGAAATTGAAAAGGAAATTTTTTTTTGCACCGAATCAATACTGCAACGATCAATAGATCCATTACAATAACCCGAAACGTAAGATATCGTATGTGAAGCCCAGCCATCAGCCGAATCGACACAACAGCCAAATAACCATGGCGGTATGATAATTTTCTGTATTTGATGGGAGCAAAATCTTATATATTATGAGCTGTTGAAATCAGACCATCACAGGGAACCTGTACAGAACTCAACTGATTCGTTTGAATGTGCGCCTATACATTATGCAATACCTGTCAAAAACTATTTAGAATTGTCTTGATTCCTTCTTGTCCTCAAAACATGAGCAGTTCTTTTGGGTCGGCATCCATCTGTTGCCGGAAAGATTAGGTCAATACTGACCAATGGTTTGAATAAATTTATATTGATCAATAGTTTCAAAAATTTTAAAAAATTTCGCAGTTTTAAGTCATTTGCCCAATAAGTAACCATAAATAAGAAAAATTTGTGAATGATATAATTAAAAATTTGAGAATATTTTATATTAAATATAAATATTTTTCTGAGTGTAGTCAAATATGCGATACTTAGAAAATTTATATAAAATGTTTTTGAAAGGAAACACAAAAAAAACAGACATGGAAATGAGTTTATATATTGTTATATTCGCACAATTGTTGATTTGAATGAATGAACATTTGGACTAACACAACACAGCATTCTCTCATACATATAGGGAACAACATTCCATACTAATAACCCAGCAAACATTTAAATGTGGATTCGAACTTTTAATTGGTTTAACGCAAGAATTTGTAAAGTGTTTGGGAGGATCTAAATAATGTACAGCTCAATTAAGCAATCAATTGTTTTTTTTTAAACAGGCTGTTAATCTCAAACGAATTATGATGATTACTAAAAGAAATTTGAATCCAGTAACCCTCTGAAATTTAAGTTTTATGAAATCTGCTGCGTATGATATTCCAAACAAATATTCTGTCATAATAATTCCACACTAGAATCGAAATAAATTGCGAAATTCGACCACTTCACTATGGTTTCAAATCCAATTTTTATGGCATAAATTAAAATAATCATGTCAGAGCTTTTAGTTTCAGCACATTTAATGTCCATGGCATATAAATAAATTTAAACAAAAAATAATCAATTGGACCACGACCACACCCTACGCCCACTAAATGGGAAGGTATCCAAACTGAACTATTTTTTTATATGTACAAGAAAATTATATTCATTTTGTTTTATTTGATTTTTTTTTTGTTAATAATCAGATTTTTTTGATTTTTTGAAGAACCCACTCTATTATTACATCATATTTGCGCCCGTTTGTTGTCCAATCCGAAAGCATTTCGGTACGGTTAATCAAAAATTGTACTAAAATAAAATGATAAAGAGTTTGCTGAAAAATGCTGGCGAGATATGAATATACACCCAAAATACACACTTTGGCGAACACTTCCACATTAGAACCCAAACATATCTTTTGGTCCACGAAACTTATAGGTTATGGCGAGACTACAAAACTACACAATCACAATATCAAGAATTACGAAAGGACTCAACAAAAATAAAATTCAAAAATTTACCATGAAATTACTTACCTTGGGCTACATTTGCCATTTTTGAAATACTTTATAACTTTATTTTTAAGGTTTACTCGTTATACAATTGTAACACTGTTTTAACACTTATTTAAGAACACGTGTTTAAAGTTTCAACTTTGAAAGTCTAGCAGACCGGCAGTGTTGCCAACTGTTTCATCAATATTTGTGGACAATAAAATTTTTATTTTTTTCCCAATACAACATATTATTTTAATATGATTCCATTAAAAATATAAACAATTGGTCAATCACAAGGTCTCTTATCAGTCATATTGTCATAATGTCCTAATATATCACGACTCGACAGCTCGGCTTAACCGACTCTTAGGCACTCGGTGCAGGTCTCTGCTGGTTGGTTACGATAACACAATAAACGTAGCATACAGAGTAGTATTATTTTAGGACATTTTTTGCTTGAAAAACAATAAAAACCATTGTGAAATATTAGGACATTATGACAATATGACATGATAAGAGACCTTGTGAATTGACCAAATATGTGTATACATATTTATATATTTTTTTAATTTTCTTTTTCTGAAACATTATGTATGTCATTAGGCCCTTTTATAACATCAGTTTGAATATCAAATGAAAAATTCAAATTTTAAAATGTTTGTTGGTACTTTATCTAAAAAGATCTCATAGTCATATAAAATGAAGATAAAATCAGACAGCTCTTTTAAAGGATAGTTTGAGGCAAATGGTATGAGCTGCAATAGAAGTCAGTTTTAAGTTTAATTTTTTTTTTTTTTGTTCATGATTTAACCGCATTGAAAATGACTGTATAGACGACGAGTCAAACTGAAAATGTTCACAAAACTAAACCACAAAGTTTTGCTATTGTTGCTGTAGCTGTTCGAGAAGTTGTTGACGCTGCTGTTGTTTTTGTTATTGGATGCTTTGTAAAGTATAGTCTATGACGACAAGTTTGCCACAACTTAACGCCATTGAAAAAAGTTGCATGTGAGACGAGAGGTTTTTTCTTCAAGACTTTTTACTTTCATTACTTGTTTTCTTTTCAAGCTTAAATGTAGTTTTATGCTTTTAAGTTTCTATACGCCTCCTGATTGTGTTGCTGTTAAAAAGACAAGTTTATATTTGTTGTCTACACAGTTGTTGTAGTTGTTAATGTAAGTGGTTTCCTACAAAACAAGACCAACAACCAGCCAGCTAACCAGCCACCAAACAATTTCGTTATCAGTTGCATGTAGTAAGTAAGCATTGCTATTGTTGTTGTTGCTTGTTGTGTTGTAGGTTTTATATTTTTGTTACTCTTGTAACTGCTGTTGGTTGTATTATATTAGCAAATAGCATCCTGTAGTGCTGTCGGCTCGGCTCGTCAGCCAAACAAACAATGCGGGAGCATTAAACTAAATGAAGCGTGACGCTTTGTTTTCCTTTGATTTAGTTTTATGAGTCTACATCGGATGTAATTGAATTATGCAAGTTGGCGCCATCTATACCAATAGTCTAATAACACTCACACTTTTGCACAAAACACACATAGATACACACATTCATACATTCACACACACATTACGATACACATCATCATATAACCGAAAATATTTAAGCACACAGCACTCTACATATTTGAACATCGTTGTTTTTGGCGTTATTTTCCCCATCATTGTCATCATTACATTACAAAAAGTAAGAACAAAAAAAACCCAGCAGAAAAAATAATAAAATGATTACTGCTCGACTACGAGTATAACGATGACACACTCACTCACATTTAAATAAAAAGCGATAGACGACTAGTTTATTAGCATTCGATCATAATACACTCTATAATATACTCTTACTTACCACACATACATACATTCTTATATACAGACTCCCTACTCCATGACTCACCAGCGGCATTATTGGTGTATTGTCATTGCTAATTGAGCTTCTTTTCCTTCTCATTGAATTTGGCGTCCTTTTTTTAAGCAGCTTAATTTGGGCGAAAATACTTTGCAAACTTGGTAGAATTGATTTATTTACGGGTTGATTTTTAGCCGGGAGCAAACATTATGTTCCGTAAGATATAAGGAATGCAGTTCTTAAATTTATTTGCTTTGGTTGGCCTATAACACTGTGCAACAAATGAATACTTTTGGAAAAACACACGATCGTGACAGTATAGGTTCGACTCTACTACCAAAGGGTAGTAAAACCCTATACTCAGTTTGTCTATTTTGGTGACCAGTTTTTTTTATGGGTCCCCAAAGATTCTGAAAATCAGTGCGCCCTTCAAAAAGGTGTCATCAGTTTTTGACCAACAGCTAATTCGGACTTGGTGATACCGCATAACTATATATGGCAATAATATAGCTAAAAATTCACCAAACAACATTTGTTTACTTTTTTTTTTACCAAAAATAGCTTTTTCATGGCCATTTTGCAAAAAAAAAGTCAAAAATTGTATGTCTTGAGTTACAAAATATTTATTTTGATAGATATCCCACTCGCAACCCACTAAGCGACCTAAAATATTTTAAAGGAATGGACCTGAGCTTTCTTTTGGCTAAAAAAAAAATTTTAAAAAAGGCCCATTTTGAAAGAAAAAAATTCGAATTTGCAAAAACAATGTCAAAAATTTTAAGTCTTGAGTTAAAAAATATTTATTTTGATAGATATCCCACTCGCATCCTACTAAGCGACCAAAAGGGTCTTCAAGGAAAATATCTAAGCTTTTGTTTGAGCTAAAAAATAAAAAAGGGTCCATTTTGAAAAAAAAGTCACAAAGTTTTTGATTTTGCGAAAAAGTCAAAAATTGTATGTTTTGAGTTACAAAATATTTATTTTGATAGATATCCCACTCGCATCCCACTAAGCGACCAAATAGGTGTTCAAGGAAAATATGTAAGCTTTATTTTAAGAAAAAAAGGGCCCATTTTAAAAAAAGTCAAAAAAGTTTTTGATTTCGGAAAAAAAATATTAAAATTTTTTTATTTTTTTTAAATATTTTTTTTCGAAAGATTGAAGAAAGAGCAATCTAAACTATTTGGGACACATTTTGCTAAGAACAATAGGTAATAAGTTACATGGATAAGGAAAAACACCTGCTTGACCAAAATGTCAAACTTTGACCCCCTCTAACTCGGAGAGTTCTCGACGGATCTTGTTGAAAAATTGTGTCTGAATTACTATCCAATAGAACTAACCTTGGTGCATCTTCCCGATCGGAAGACATCGATTTCAAAAGTTGGTTCACTTGACATGAAATGCCCCATATGTATTTAGAAGTAAAATATAACAAAATATGCATTATCAATAAAATATGCAAAAATATGCCCTAAAAAATCGATGCCATTTTACAAAAAAATACGTGATTCGGATATATAATTAGTCAACATTGTATTTCGACGTTCGATAAAAAACATACATTTGCATATAAATCCGCCCCCTACATATGAATAATCAGTACAACTTCTTTGGAATAGATTCAGCAATTTGTCACAGAGTTAAGACTAGAACCTAACCTTCAGAAACCAGTAAAGTGTCTAGTTCTATATCTGTTCCCTTCTTTGTAAGTTTGGTCTAAATGTTAGTAACTATATATATTTTTTTAAGAAATTTTGAAATTGTAGCTGATTTTAGCGTCTAATTGGTACAAGTAGCAGTACTGTCATTGTTAGAAAAGGATGTAAATTAAACCATTTTATATTTTTTCCATTTTTGTTTTTGGATTTTTTTATATGTTTGCATATATGACAGCTTATTTTGCATATTTGTGTGCATAAATATACAAATATATCTACAAACACTAGCATGGAAATATGTATATTTACACTTCTACTTACTTTAGCTACTTATACTGAGTTGTACATAGATATACATAATAAAGTTAGGATGGCCCCATTTGTATGCAACAAAAGCCAGTATTCTGTCAGAATCCGTGAAAATTGTAGTAGTTCTAGAACGCAAAGAAAAAACAGGTTTCTGGTTACCATAGCGCACAGTGGTGTTGATCATAAAAAGCAAATATCTTCGGTAATAGATGTTGAAATATTTTCCTAAAAATATCCTCTTATTTCCAATAAATTCGAAAATTACATGCACAATGTTTTTGTTAATATCTCAATCCACCTACTCGTGAAAAATTATCAAAATTAAAATCTTTAAATGGTTAATTTTTACAAAAAGTTAGCTTTAGTTAGTTAGTTTTTAAAATATCCCAAAGATTTTTGAAAAAATTTGTAATATCTACAATGCAGATTCTACATATTTGAAAAAAAATGTTTTAATCATTGTAGACATGCACCCTATAGGTATACCTCAGGCAAACGTATATAGTTGAGTAGATGTTTATAAAAACAGTCAAATTTTCAATATCATTTTATTCAATTGCATACAAATTTCCAGCTAAAAATTACATGACAAAGAAGTAGTTTCAGCAGCGGTTCAAGCAGATGACAAAGTGGTTCGATGTAGGTGAAACATGCATGATTTTTACATTAGCGTGTCATTGGAGATATGTCTTTATGCGAGTATTAAAATATACAGTTCTTCATTTCAATGATTGCATAGAACCAATGCAAGCTCGATGACTTGACTACGTTTTTTCATTAGTGAGACACATTATTTTGATATGCTTTGCAGATGATGTTATAAAAGATTTTCGAAAAAATTCAAAGCACAATGTAATTTAATAACCAAATTAAACAAAAGTATATTTAATCCTTTCAATCCCAAATAATTTTAAATAAAGGGAAAATCCATATCAAAACGGACAGAAAACTGCTATTTTCGGATTTGACATCTTCGATTTTAATTTACCACACATATTGCGGAACCAAAGGGTTCCTCAAATCAATGAATATTTCATCGGAAACCCTTTGCATTTCAAAAACACAAGTGCTTAAATTTTTATATGAATTTATATGAAAAAACGAAATTTTAATAACGTTTTTCTTTATAATTCCTGAACAAATCGAGTCTCCATCGACATTTTTTTGCACGAATATAGTAGAGAGTTTAGGTGTCCTCATGCCAAGTTCTTTTTGAATTTTTAACACCGCGATCTTTGATATTTTTTTGCATTGAAATATATACTCCGACTATTCACCTTTAACCTTTTGGAAGTAAACAATTTTATTCACACCATTTTATGGAATATCTTTGGCTTTAAAATTATGCTGGTCTTTGAGTAGATTCAAAGTTATGGACAATTATGTGTATATAATTTTAGACAATTTTAATACATTTTTCAATTTTCAAATCGCGATATTTATACATCGGAATGAGTTTCCATTGAAATAGTCACTGATATGAGAAATATATTATGTGTGTGGTAAATTTCATTAAAATCGGAGATGGTAAATCCGACTGCTATCCGCTTTCACATGGATCTTCCCTAAATGTGATATATTGGTATGGTATTTTTAAGTGCTTCATTATTGACGAATTTATCCGAATGTACTATTGCTTTAGAAGTCGTGAACAAGACATTCACTATGAACCACTTCCATATTTTTTTCAAAATTGTCATGTAAAAACATGATGGTTCTAGTAAAATCATGTTGTAGTTGATCCCAACCATATTATGGTTGGACTCAATCATAAAATGGTTGGATTCAAACATAATATGGTTGGATTCAACCATAATATGGTTGGCTCAACCATAATATGGTTGGACTCAACCATAATATGATTGAACTGAACCATAACAATTAGTCTGAACCATAATATTTTGGATTCAACCATAAATGGTTGGATTCAACCATAAATGGTTGGATTCAACCATAAATGGTTGGATTCAACCATAAATGGTTGGATTCAACCATAAATAGTTGGATTCATCCATAATATGGTTGGATTCAACCATAATATGGTTGGATTCATCCATAAAATATGGTTGGACTCAACCATAATATGGTTGGACTCAACCATAATATGGTTGGACTCAACCATTATATGGTTGGCTCAACCATAATATGGTTGGACTCAACCATTATATGGTTGGACTCAACCATTATATGGTTGGACTCAACCATAATATGGTTGGACTCAACCATAATATGGTTGGACTCAACCATAATATGGTTGGACTCAACCATAATATGGTTGGACTCAACCATAATATGGTTGGACTCAACCATAATATGGTTGGACTCAACCATAATATGGTTGGACTCAACCATAATATGGTTGGACTCAACCATAATATGGATTCCAACATATTATGGTTGAGTCCAACCATAGTATGATTGATGAATCCAACCATTTATGGTTGAATTATGTTATGGTTCAGTTCAATCATATTATGATTAAGTCCAACCATATTATGATTCCAGCTCAATAATAATATTATTATTTTTAAACCTATAAGATGACATGACCATAATATGGTTGTAGCCAAATGACCATATTATGGAGTATTTGTGATCATGTTATAATTATTAATGTAATAATACCTGTTCATAGTTGTCATATTTAGAATTCTCAAAAATATAACCAAATCTATTTGCCAATCATATACCGACAATCATGTAATAATAAAATATGAAATAAAACTAGATATTTAAATAAAATTTATTTAACCATAAAGTCGCTTGGAAAAAATATTTATTATTTCCGTAACTATATTGTAATCATGTCCATTCTCTGCATGCAATGATATTTGTTTAAAAGTGTTACCCATATAATTAATTCCGGACAGGCATTAAAAAGTTAATAAATGATTTTGCAATAGTCCTGGAACCAGTTCTATACTCAATGATGTTAGTACTAAATCTGAAATCTGATACCATATATCCACTTTACATAAAACAGTTTTGAACACCGACAATATCAAATTAAAAAACTAAACATGCATCTACATTTCGAACATACAAATAGGGTCATCCTAATGTATGTAAATATATGTATATCATTCTGTAGATTCTTACTACTTGGTTATATTGTTTAGTGTTGTTGGCTTTGCCGTCGTCATTCTCACTTTACTCCTACCCAGCACTGTTACCATTCCCTACCGTCTTGGCTACACACCACTGTTCATTCATGCTTTGGTTTTTATTTCGCTATCAAGAGCAAATTTTATTTATAGAAAAAAAAACAGAAACTTTATTAGCGATGTGATATGGAACTGTGTATGTGTGATGTGTTTGTCTCTTGGCTGGAGAAAATGAAATGAGTTGGAAAATATGGTATTTTTTGCAGTTTATTTGTAGATGATTTTGGAAATTCCCAAATATTATTCATCTACACTTTCGTACGATGCAAATAAAGAAGAGCTAACAAATAATAAAAAAAAAGAATTGATTAGCTTGATGTATAATACAACCATAAAAGATATGTATGTATGTATGTGTTCTAGAATGTGTGTATATTAAATCCTTAAGGAATCATTTTTTGACATAGTTTTTTCTTTTATTTATTTTCATTTCTTAAGATATCATTTTAATATTATTATGTTCTTGTTGTTTTCATAACATCATTCATAAAATTGTAAATGCTCGTTTGTTATGTGTGTTTAGTTCATTAACTTAAAATTTCTAAATTCTACTCAATATTACTTGAATGTAGTTCACTAGCATCGAACAACATCCCCAGAGAGTGCATGAAAAATCAATTTGTCAATTTCGTAACTAGTTTTAATGTCAATTGTACCGTATTTTTAATGAATTCTTGTTAACCCTGCTTTACTCGTACCCTTCTGGCTTGTATTTGCCTCCAAAGTATTCACCGTATTTACCAATTGTTGTTTGGAGTAGTTTATCAACCACCCTTGAATTGTTTTTTCTTTTTTTTTTTTGGGAAAACGAACTTTAATAGAAACTACCCTACTTTAAGGATGAAATAAGGACGTAGCCATCAAAATGTATTACTAGAAAAGTTATACATATGTATAAATTTATTTAGAATAAAGATACAATTTTAGTTACAATGATTGGTATTAAGAACATTTACAAGTGGAAACGCAAATGCTATGAGAAACTGGATGAGGTTTTGTCATTAAGTATGTGCCTTGATCTCCTTCATCTCCATCCACAAACTCGGTTTTATTTTAAGAAATTATTTCGAAAATTGTTTTTAATATCACAACTAATTTTTTATAAATTTTCTGTATGAAATTATCATAGTATATGGACGGTGTTTGCTAGGCGCATTCAAAATAGGTCTGATTGTAATATTTTGAACTAAGTAGTACACAGACAAAACTGTTTAGTTATGATGAACGATTTTGTTGCAATTCGAAGAATTCAGTCTTAATTTCCAGTTGTATTATGAATTGTTTAAAATTAAAGGAGTAATTTTTAATAAAACATTCCCGAACGCGACATTCTTATGCATTTGAAGTAAAAAAGTAAAGAAATCTGAACAAAATTTAATTTAAATTTTCTATGTCTTGTGAAAAATATAGGTTTTGTCGATTAGTTGTTCTTAATATAATCAGGCCGGTCACAGAATTCCATTCCGATCGAAAGTGGAATTAATTCCGTATTTTGCTTCTACACAAAAAGTAAAACGAACATATCTTTCGAAATGAAACCACTTACAGTTTTCAAAGTGGAATTGATATTTGTTTGTAATTATTTGTTTTTCTCACAATTTTAATCAATTTCTGTACCAAAAACTTCACTTTTGTTTTTGGAATTAATAAATTACATGGAATCTGAAGAACTATGGAATTGGAACCATTCCGAACCAAATGTGACATGCCTGAATAACTCGCTTTTGACTGCCTCTAGACAAATTCAAAAATAATTTATTAAAGAATCTTTTTAAATTAAAATCGAATAATAAATATCTTGTTGAAATATTTACATTCGTTTTAGTTTTATAACCTTTAGTATGATTTGTCACGCGACATAATTTTCCGTCATGTTTGTAATACCGATTAGTCAAGTAAATTCAACTTAAAATTGCATAAACCACTAAAAACTTCGTATTTATTATATTATTTTATGTACAAGAAGGTAATTCAGATAATTTATTTATTATAGGAGATATTTATAACGACTTTAAAGTCCTATAACTTCTAAATTAAGAGAGTACAGAAACAAATTTTAAAATTTTGTCTGCTTATAATAAAGAAGAATTAAAAGCTGTTATCATGAACTTGATTTAGCCAGATACACATACTATCGCAAACGTGACACAATTTGAAGTTTATTGGATGTACTACCTTGTTATACCCTTCACCTTCGTGAGAAGGGTATATATAAGTTTGTCATTCCGTTTGTTATTTGCACAATATAATTTTCCGACCCTATAAAGTTTATATATTCTGGATCCTTATAGATAGCGGAGTCTACTAAGCCATGTCCGTCTATCTGTCTGTTGAAATCAATTTTCTTAAGACCCCAGATATCTTCGGGATCCAAATCTTCAATAATTCTGTCAGACATGCTTTCGAGAAGTTTCCCATTTCCTAGAAATGGCTGAGATATAAGGAAAAAACCAGGACAACCTCGATTTTTGAACTATATCTGGATTACTAAGTCATTAATATAGACAATATAGGTATCTAATAATAGATATTTCAAAGACCTTTGCAACGACGCATCGCGACGTGTATAAGACCATATTAAGTTGTACCTAAAATGGGTCAAAATAGGAAAAAATATTTTTCAACCCGAATTTTTTTTTTCACCAAAAAAAAATTAAAAAACCAAAAATTTTTTTTTAAAATTTTAAAATTTAAAAATTTTAAAAAACAATTTTGGGAAAAAAAATTTTTGTTTACCAAAAAATATTTAAAATTTGTATTTTGAAGTATAATTTGGTGAAGGGTATATAAGATTCCGACTACAGCTCTCTTACTTGTTTTTTAATAATCTGGTGTTGACAGAAACATTTTCTAATAGTCCATTCGGATGGAGCCAAATGAATTAATTTTGTGATTTCGGCCGATATCTATGCGAAATTAAGTAATTTCCTACACATTTTTGAAACATCCAAATTAAGTTATGTGGCTTAATACCACGAAATCACTTGTGCAACTAACTCCCCGTTTGCCTACCACCCTGGCAATTTAACTGTTACAAACAGTGCACTCTACTTAGGAGCACTCAAATTACTTGTGTCATAACTTTGTCACTATGAACGTCACATGCACTCTGGTACTTTTGACAATTCATATCAATGTACGAAGTACGAGTACATGTTGTATGTTTACAATGACGTATGGGCATGAGTTGATGTTGTTGTTGTTATACGTATGCAATACAAATTTTACATTTGTAGTTTAATAGTAATGCAAGCAAGGGACACGGTAAAAGAGAGAGAAAGAGGGAAACTCAGCACAGCCATCGAAGTCATCATCATCGTCAAATGTCAAGAGTATCGATGATGATATAGGCCTGCCACGAACACTAATTGTGTGACAGGCGTTTTTGACACAGGGCATAATCCAATAGCAATGATTTTATTTATACCCATCCATACTCGTATATTTGTGATATTTTTTTTTTTGCCAATCCATACTAAATATTATACCCCAACACTTGTGTAGACAGACGTACTTATTTACTCATGTACAGGGTATGAATATACAGACATCCATAAAAATCGTCTAAAAGTTTTGTGATACCAATAAAGTACAACACGTACAAGGCACGTGAATTACATACAGCCAAAAGTGCCCAAAAGGCATTTATGAAAAATCATTCACAATCACTGTAAGAGCTTTAGTCCTCTTTATTTTCTGTTTTTTTTTTTGCAAATTTTTCAACATTTTTGTTGCGAATTTTGTTTCAGTTCAATATTTTAAACTTGTTCGCCTTCGATGTGTTCAAAAATATCAAACAGTTGAACTAAAAGTTTTTTAAAACATTCATCAGACTTGATAGGAATGCATAAAATGTGTCATGCACTTGTAGCTAAAATTGAAGGAGGCCAAACGAAAAACAAAAAACAAGTAAGAAAAATACCGTCACTCAAAAACTATATATAGTTTAACAGAATGACGATGATGTCGTTGAAGTAAGTGAAGTGAAGTGAAGAGCAGAGTGATGTGTTGTGAAGTAAATTTTGTGTTATTATTTATTCCACTGGGCTGTGGAGGAGTCCTCATTCACATCTATAACCCCAACAGCCAGTCATGTCCTACCTCTCTTCACTACCCACACCCCTTTGCATATCAAGCAGTCAAATATAAAAAAAAGAAAAACAATCTTTTGTATAGATTTAACTTTTTGTTGTAGTTTTTTGTTGTAACAGTCAAGATATTAACACTAATGGAGTTCCCTTAATGGATCATTAGGTCAATGGATAGAAGTGTTTGAAACCACGCTACGAAATAAAAATAAAAAACCAAGAAAAACAAAATACACACTCCATAATACATAAATATTTTGCACTATTTTATTTTTCCATTTTACACGATTTTCTTGTTTTGCTTGCTGTTTCTGTTTCTGTTTCAGTTTTTTTTTTTTGATTTTCAAACAACATTTATTGCGATTAATAAACACAATCGTTATGATTGTATACAACATCAAACTTGTACTACTTAAAATGTTGGGCAAGTGTAAAAGTAATAAGGATTTTTTGTTTACAAATCAAACGTCAAACGTCAAAACTGACGGTTACAAAAATGGTGTATCAGCTTTTCTTCATTTAACCCCATCAATTCTTGGACTTTAAACTTTTTTGGCTAACCTGTGCGATCTTTGTCTTTCGTGTCAAAATCACCACTTCTGAACCGAACCAACCATCTCTCGCACGTTGAAACTGATGGAACATATTTACCATAAGCTTTGGAATTAGCATATCCTCCAACAATAAATATGAATTTATCCAAAAATAAAAATTGTGGAAATTAGTGAGATTTTAAAATAGACAACTCTGAAAGTATCGCGTATTTACTTTTTGGTATTGGGTACCGGGAAAAAGTACCCAAATACTCAATGTTTTGAATGAAACACAGGTTTTTGGATCAAAACTAATTTTATTTTTCAACATATTCAGCTTTGAGTTCTATACACTTTGTCCAACGTTTCTCCAATTTTTTTTATCGCTTCCAAAAAATAAGATTTGTCGAGGTCATCTAAATAGGTATTTGTTTGTGAGATGATTTCATCGTTGGAGTCAAATATCTTTCCAAAGAGCCACATCTCCAGGTTTAGAAATAAGATATATTTATTGGTGGCTAAATACGGAGAATAAGGTGGATGAGAGAACAATTCGTAGCCTAATTCATGGATTTTTGCCATGGAAACTGCTCATGTGCACCCGATTGTGAGCAACTACGGCAGCCATCTGCGGAAAGTTTACTCTTACCCAAGTGATCATTCAAAATTGAAACCATTCCATTTGTGAGATCGTGAGAATCTCCGATCGTCCAACACCATATCGTGAATTTCTTCAATTTATGAGAAAAAATGTTTTTGTGGTGAAAAAAAATTCGGATTAATAAATATTTTTCCCGATTTTGACCCAGTGTAGGTCCGACTTACTATAACGTTTTATATGTACGTCGTTGCAAAGAACTTTGAAATATCTATCTTAGATATCCCTCATATTGTCTATATTAATGACTTTGTAATCAGGTCCTGGTATTTTCCTTATATCTCAGACATTTGTGGTCCTATTTTCTCGATTTTAAATATCAACCGAACCGGGTCTATAGCGGATATATTGATATATGAATCATGTATTTAAGTTATTTTGGGGTTACGGAAAGCTGTTTTCAACATACGGAGGATAGACGGACATGCCGATATCGACTGCGCTATCTATAACTATAAAGATATATAGACTTTGTGGGGTCGCAAATGAAAAATGTAGAAATTAAAAACGGAATGACAAACTCATGGTGAAGGGTATAATAAAACTTATTAAAATAGATTTTTTCTATTTTCTCAATAATATTTTTGATGAAAGTTCAAAGTTTTACGTCTTACTCTACACGCTCTTTTGGACAAACTTGTATCTATATAAGTTTTATTTAAAAAAATCTCAGGATTAATTGAAATTTTCTGTTCTTACAAAACATGCCAAGAATTTGAACAGCATTTTCCCCCCACCCAATAAAGTACCATGACCATCATTGAAACATAACTTTTTAACCAATGCTGCGTGGTCAGTTATAATTAGTTGTAGTGGTAAAAGTTGTTGTGGCTGTAATGGTTGTAGTGAATGAATATTGAGTATAAAAATGGTTTAATATGAGACACGGACCACGCCAACAAAATCTACTCTCCATAGTAGACAATATAGTCTACAATTTCCTTTCCTTCCTAAATAACCCAGACAAACATACACGCATTTAGATGATCCAAACCTACCTTTAGAATATTGCTTTCGTTTTTGTTTGTTACAACTGTTTAACCAATAAATTGTGTGTGTTTATATACATTTGTTGTTATTTTAATATTAAATGCCTTCTTTTCCATTTCCTGTCTTCCTGTGTAAATAGATACATTAGGATGGCTCCAAACTAAAAGAAGTCTCGTTTGTTAAAATAAAAATAACTAAAAAGATGGTTCCAGTTGTTAGTGAACTCGATCAAAATGGCAACAAGGAAAAGAGAGATTTTCAAATGTATCCCATCTCATCAATTTATGCAACAATTTCGCTGATTTCAAATAGTAACATTCTTGAAAAAATACCCGATATATTGATGTATTTTACATGTCCGAAAGTTAATTGATTTCAAGACACAGACGGATTTACCTAATGTGCTAGAAAATCTATTCCGAAGGTTTTTGGACTTTATTTCATATTATCAATATCATTTGGTTCAGATTTGTCACTAAAATTTTAGATTTCTAAATCGGCAACTTTTTGAACTTCATAAAAACAAGACCATCCTAATAATCCAAAACTTATGTCTGTGAGCAGCTTGTTATGAAATTGCGTTAAACAGGTTCATGGGATTGTCAAGGACTTGTGTTATTTCTTTCATTACATTCATTCATGTCTTTTTCATTTTCCATTTCATTTGGCGATAGTTAAACGTGTGTTAAAACATATTTAATAAGTGGAAGTGGAGTCTTCAGTAGTACGAGTACTAGGTCAATAAATGTAACGGGTTATTTCGTTGTTTTTTTTTTTAATTTTTTTGTTGGTTCTGGTTTGATGTGGTCACAATCCAACGCCTGTTAATCGATTTATAGTCTCTGTGCGTTTTGCTCATACGTTTGCGTGTCTTAAGTAAATAATTTTATTTAAAGTTTAAGGTTCTTGTTCTTTTACTTCTTCTCCCTTTCAGCCGTCTTCGAAAGGATTGTCTATTTTTGACCTCGGTCTGTGAAGGTGTTTAGGCGTGTATGTGCATGCACTCGAATTTATAACAATCATTGGACATAAAAATTAAATGGCATTTATGGTTTATTAGATTCTTATTTTTTTATCACTAATAACTTTAAGAGCCAAAGCTGTAAAGGCATTTTCAAAATGTATAAATTTTAAATTTCATACACTTTTGCGTTCTTAGAAAAAAAGTATTGAAGCTGTAAGTGTCCTTAGTCAATAAGCTCACAGTCGTCGCAAGCTGACCTTGAATATGAGGATAGTCTTTACATATTGGCTACTGTTCAGTTTTGGGTACAGATAATTGGATTCATGTTATAAATAAAATTATAATAAATACATGCAAACATTTGTTCACAAATTTTACAAGAGACACACAAAACTTTCAAAATCCTTTGGTTTAAACATTTTTACATATTTGATATGATTTGTAATGATCAAGGCAAGTTTAAAACAAATGCTCAAAAGAACTAGCAAATATGCACACAATTATGCAGAAAAATCAAGAAAATCGAGGGCCTATATTCAAAAACCTCTATCTTAAAAAACACAACTTTTCAGGAGAGCCAAAAAACTGTTTTTTCGCTTATTACTTGAGTTATTAAAATTCGGTATTCTACAATATTTCTGAATCTCACATATAATTGGATTTTCAAAATGTTGCATTATTTGGGACTTTATGAGAGATAGAGGGTTTTCTTCACAAAATATTCAATGTATATGAAATGTATGAAAATGATAAGATAGAGGATTTTGCATTTCAATAAAATTAAATTATTTTGATTACATTTATGCCATCTGTCAATTTTTAATGTGATTTATTTAAGATAACGGCTAATAATACAACATAAGATAAAAAATTAAAAATAAACAATATTAAACAAAAAGTTATAGAATTTTTTATTTTTTGCTTTTTTAATTTTCTTTGGAGTTTGATTGGTGTAAATCAGTGGTGGCCAACGAGAGAGTGCTTAAAATGCATATGTAGTAGTGAACAAATAAAAGAGTACACAGTGTTTAATGTTTGGCCACCAACGCACAGTGGAAAATTTTGGTCATTTTTGGATCAAAAATCTGTAACCTTTGAATGGATTAGGATTTTTATAAGATTTTTTTTTTGTTAAATAGGTAGAAGTTATTAAGAAAAAAGTAGTATTACCTCTAACTCACATATTTTTAAACCGATTTCAAAATTTTAAACAATTATGAAGAGGCAAAGAATTAATCTTTCATAAATATCTGGATATTTCAAGAAATTATATAAGTTTTTATAAAAAGTGTCTCACAAAAATGAGACATTAGTTGTTAAAATCGGTTTATATTTGCAAAAGTTATTAATCTTTTCCGAAAAAAGTTCGAAAAAATGTACCTTGTAAATTAAAAATTGTACAAAATTTTTTTTATACAGTTGTTTGTTTATTTTTTAATCATATGCGCTGAGGGAGAAAATACTATAAAAGGTGGTAATGAAAAGTTGAACAACTTTTACAATTTTCATACGAAAAATTAAAACACTGTTTTGTTAAGAATTAAATTTTCTTTATAATAGTTATCAATTTTTATAAGCTTTCATATCAAAATAAGCAATGAAAAGCAATTAAGGAGTGAGATCGAAAAATTCTTAACACACGTTTTTCATTACATTTTTTAACCCAAGTATTATTTGAATTTTTTTTTGATCAAGTTACCTTTGAAAAACATGTCAGTTATTATGTGTAATGTCAATTATATTAATTTTTTTGTTAATCTGATTAAAATGAGTGACCAGAAAAAAGTGCGTACTGAAATTATTAAATATTTTCAACAAAACCCAACTTGGTCTTACAAAAAGTTGGCCAAGCATACAAAGGTCTGCCGTCAAACTGTTTCCAATGTTATTAAACAGTACCGGGAGAACTTGTCAGTTGATAGAAAACCTGGTTCAGGTAGAAGGAATGGTCCACATGATGTTTCTAAAGCCAAAAAAATAGAACGCATTTTCAAAAGAGCTCCCAACACATCCGGTAGGAAAGCAGCCCGGTTAGCTCAGTGCTCGGACTATTTGGTACGAAAAGTTAAAGCTAATGCAGGTTTAAAAACATACAAGGCTCAAAAAGTTCCTGACAGGAACGCTACTAAAAATTTAGAGGCCAAAAACAGAGCACGGAAATTGAAGTCAAGTTTTATAAAAAAATATTCTTGCTGCATAATGGATGACGAAACGTATGTTCTGGCAGATTTTTCGCAACTTCCAGGTCAAAAATTTTATGTTGCTGATGCTCGAGGGAATGTTGAAGAAAAGTTTAGGACCCAAAAGCAGACAAAATTTCCCAGAAAGTTCTTGGTATGGCAAGCAATATGCAGTTGCGGCAAAAGAAGCCACTCATTTGTTACAACGGGCTCTATAAATACCGAAATTTACATCAAGGAATGTTTACAAAAAAGGCTGCTTCCATTCATAAGACTTCATAATGTGTCCACTTATTTTTGGCCTGACTTGGCATCCTGTCACTATGGCAAACAAGCCCTTGAGTGGTACAAGAACAATAATGTGGTATTTGTACCAAGAGAGGCAAATCCTCCAAACTGCCCGGAGCTAAGGCCAGTGGAGAGATATTGGGCTCTTGTTAAAAGAGAATTGAAGAGTACAAAAAAGGTGTCCAAAAGTGTGGTAGATTTTAAACGGAGATGGACTACATGTTCGAGCAAAGTGACAGAAAGCACTATAAAAACGTTAATGGAAGGGTTTCCGAAAAAGGTTCAAAATTTCATCACTAGTGATTAAAACTATAAAAATAATTTTTTTTGTAAATTGTAATAATAATTTCAATCAAATAAAAAAAAAATTAAAGCTGTAAGTTTAGTGGTTTCTTTTTTATAAACATATATGTATGTTAAGAATTTTTCGATCTCACTCCTTAAAATCAAAAAAAGTTGATAATTTTTTTTTTAATTTCTGAGTTGCTCAACATTTTTGCATACCATTTGTTTATATTTATAAAAGGCAGCTAGTTTTGATGTATCTTTTAGATAACAAAATAAACTTTAATTCTATGTTAAAACTAGATCGGCAGCAAACGGCGCCAATAGTTAAAATCCTAGTCAAAGATGCGTACGTAAGCCAAAAAACATATATTTTAAATGAATAGATTTCAAATCTACTAACAATATATATAAAACTCATTACAAAGATAGAATCTGGACAAGATACCCTTTCCAACAAGGTATAATAATCCTAAAAAAATAATTATGAATATTAATATGGTATAATTTTAACTCCCCAAATCTTTAAAGTCAAAAGTAGTGTGTTCTGTCGCCATTTTCGAATACTTCTGTTGACATAATAACTATAATTTCTGCAAATAATTATTGCTTGGCATCTTAACTTTACGATAGAACTTGTTTTATGGTTAATTCCAATCATTTGCAAAAATTAATTATGAGATACATTCACATTATATAATCCACTGTGCAACGGTGTAAATTATCGAAATATAATAGTAGACAATATTTTAAACAAACTCCAACTTTAACTATTTATTTTTATGCCATGAACATTATATTTTCCAAAAACAAAAAGGTAATATATTTTCATGGTAATTCAATTCAGAATTGGCATTCGCTATTTTGATAAGTTTTTGGAAAAAAAGTGGTAATCAATCTCAATCTTCTAAATGACTGGTACGATTGTAAAATGATGTATGAACGAATCGTAGAGGAGGACATACGCTTTATGAAACTTAAATTTTGTTACGGACCCACTAGAATAGAAGTTGAACTACAGGGTGCAAAATTCGACGAGCTATGGTTAAGGAACAGATTTCAATAAATGTTATAAAGCAAGTGGGAAGGTGAAGAAATAAATTTTTCTAAGATATATTTTATAGTTTATAAGATATTTAAGTTGAAATTTTGAAATATTCGTTTTCTACATTAATAAAAACTTGCTTCAAAAATGGCTAATAAGAAATTTTTTAAATCGATGTAAATAGATATGATCCCTACTAGATATGAGATATACTTCTGTTTAGCTGATTTTTATATAGAACTAGCTGTCCCGGCAAACGTTGTTCTGCCATAGCTCATACAAAGTTTGAAGACTGCCACTATAATAGTACTGCAGATATGCAATAATAAATTTTTATTTTGTATGGGAGGTGCCACGCCCATTGTACCTATATAGGTCAATTGTGAATCTAAACCATCCAGGGACAAACTCAAACACACACAAAAAATTTCATCGAAATCGGCTCAGCCGTTACGGAGGAGTTCAGTTACTAACACTCGTACAGAAGAATGCCATATCTCCGGAACTACTATGCCGATTTCGTGAAAACTTCACATAAACCATCTACAGACCATCCCCAACGTACCCTGAAATTTTGGTTGAAATCGGTCGACCCGTTTTCGCAGTTAGTGGTGACATCAAAATGTACATTTCTTTTTATATATAAGATAATAGAAAGTTCACGATCTTGAGAAAGAAAATCCTAAAATGTACACAAAATCGACATCTGTATTGATCTTTCAAATGAGTCCAATGCGGAAATAAAAACTTTTTTATATTTTTGGCCAAAAATTTGTTGAACTATATAATATTTGTTGCAAATTTTCATTGAAATCTTAGCTAACAAATTCCTAGATGAACATTTGTTGTGCTGTTTTTTAAAAAAAAATCTAATGTAGCTAAATCAATTCAAGTGTAGAAAATAAAAATAAATGTCGTTAAAAAGTTGTTTTAATTAATGAAGGTCGTATAAAATTCCCTTACTGATGAAGCCAGCAATTAACAACAAACTAAGTTTGTTTTAAAGTATTGAAGCGTTTTATATTTTTAGAACTTAACTTGTTGCTTATAGCCAGAGTCCAAACAACAAAACAAAACAAAAAACGTTTCTTTAATTTTAAATTTTCCTGGGTTCTGCTTTGATATATTGGACATGAAACTAATCCTCCATTAAAGAAAATTTAATTAAACAAAACTTTTCTAATTTAATAAATTTCCATATTTCTTACAAACTCTCAAACTCTAATATTAAACAAAACAAGACCTTTTATTATCATCATCAGCATCATTTTCCTTTACATTAGGAACATTTTACTCTTCAAAAGTTTCGTATTTTTTATTGTAAAACGGAAAAATTCCATCATCATCATCATCAATTTCCATGTCCAGGGCATTACCTCATGTCAATAGAAATTAATTAACCTATTTTTAATTTGATTTTCTCTCGTC
The DNA here is from genome assembly GCF_958450345.1 of Calliphora vicina. Classification (NCBI taxonomy): domain Eukaryota; kingdom Metazoa; phylum Arthropoda; class Insecta; order Diptera; family Calliphoridae; genus Calliphora; species Calliphora vicina. The sequence goes on from NC_088784.1 coordinate 110,776,733, forward strand.
TGTAACATTGTCACCAGAAGTATGTTTAAAATTTTATTGATATCATTTAAAAACACACTCTTACACGCAGAGACAGAAAGAGAATATTCTATAAAAGGAAAATGTATTGAAAAATTTTATAAAATCAACAATAAAAACAACAAAAAAAAGCACCCAACTACCCAGGCAACCAAACATTTCTAGACTCACACACAGTTACTATCTATATATCAGCACCTAGGACTTGTTTTCTCTCACTTTTCACTATAACATTTTAGTTTTATACACAAAAACAGAAATAAAAAAAGCAACGACAAGGGTCGTCCGTCACTAAGTCCTGCAACAACAACACAAAAGTTTTTTCATTAAAATTTTAATTGGCGGACATTTTCAAAAAGCGGAAATTAGATTTTTGTTGTTTGCTCGTTCATTTCGGTGTGTGTGTCCTCCTAATAGGCCCTGCAACAGCATGAAATGTAATTAGATTGATTTTTGACAATACAAACAAATGAATACGACTGACTTTAGACAGACAAAAGGATGTTGCCGAAGCTGGGTGTTGGTTGGTTGGTTGATGTGCTCGATGATGAGGTTAGTGCCGGGAATGTGCTAGTATTTTTAAAATGTAAAACAATATTCAAGTACAATAAAATTAGCGTGTACTCACTTGTATCTATGTATGTATTTTTGTTATATTGAATTTAAAGGAATTTCTATTGTTTTCCTAAAACTCATTTTATCTGTGTTGTGGGGGATGCAAATATTTCGTATTGTTCTTTTGTTTGTATTTTATGAAATTTCTGTGTGTGTTTCTTTTTCTGCATACTGCAGAGATAACTGAGATGATTAGCATTTCATTAGGTGCGACTTGGCGAAATGAAAAGAACAACATTCACACACACTCTCATTAAAATAGAAAATTCTCTACAGATTGTTGTATGTCTGTATGTGTAGCAACTAGATGCTGAAAATTGCTGGTGTTTTTATCAAAGCTGGTGGAAAAAAAATGCGCAACAGTTGCATTTTTTTGTTTTACCCAAAAACGTACAAAACGAACATTTTACACACACATTTCAATACACACTCCACACTCTTCTGCCAGCAGCCGCTGTATTTGTAGTATATGCATGGAGAGTAAGTCCTTAAATACCGGCCTATAAAAATATTTGTTTTTGTTTTGATTTTATAATGCAAACCAAGACATTTAACAACATGCGCTCATAAAGAGCACAAACTGCCAGAGAGTATGGGAGAGAGACACAGGGAGTGCAATTTAAAGGATGAAGGAGTGTAATCCTTGCTGCTTACTAATGCGCATGTGACCTTTATTTTAATAGTTAGAGTAAACGTAGCTTTTTTCTCTTGGGTATTTTCAGTTTCTAGTTATGCGTTGAGATAAACGCCAAGATTTAAATATTTAAAGAATTTAAAGTAAAAATATATTATAAAATCATCCAATTTTAAAATCGTTATGCCAAAAAAGGTATCTTGCTGTTCTATTTGCTTTTGAAAATCGGATTGCAACTTTTTAAAAAAATTCATATTATACGAGCATTCTATATGTAACAATAAAATATTTAGGGGTTATATGGAGGGGGTAGGGTAATCTTCTTTCGTTTGGCTAGATTCTATCGTTTGGGCCCTATAGTGTTTTCAGCGGACAGAGAGACGGAAGGACAGATCAAGATCGTCTTGGATACTATTACGAAGTTTCCATATAAAACTGAACAGGAGTAGACCTCAACCAAAGCGAATACAAATACAACACTGCAAAAATAACAGGCATTTTGTTGTTGTTCAAATGCAGATGAAATTTCAACAAAATTCTAATTAAAGAGTGAGTCAGAAAAAAACTTATCATTGGACCAACAAATTATTATTTTAATTAGCTTTTAAAATTATATCAGATTTTATCTTTGGTAAATTATTAATTTCAGTCAAAATGTCGCTGTTCATTTACGTGAAAAAGTAATTGAAACTTAATACAGACTTTAGACCTTAGAAGAAAAAGAACGAGCGAACAAAATTTAGGTCAAATTTTATTTAATTTTTTTTTTCAAGTTCTTTTTTTAATTTTTTTGGAAATTTTTTTTTCGAATTGTTTTTTTTTTTTAAATTTTTCAAATTTTAATTTTTTTTTGTTTTTCAATATTTAGCAAAAAAAAACTTTTGGTTAAAAAATATTTTTTTCCGATTTTGATCCATTGTTGGCCCAACTTACTATGGGCTTATATACGTCGTTACAAAGGTCTTTGAAATGCCGATCATTAAATATCAATATTGTATATATTAATGACTTAGTAATCCAGATATATGTAGATCAAAAATCGAGGTTATCCTGGCCTTTTCCATTTGTGGACCGATTTTCTCGATTTTATATAGCAACCGAGCCGGAAGAATTCCGGAGATAGTGATGTATGAATCGTGCATTTAAGTTATCTCGGGGCTTCGGAAAGTTGATTTCACCTTTCTGCCATCTATAAGGATCCAGAATATATTTACTTTATCGGGTCGGAAAATTATATTGTGGAAATTACAAACGGAATGACAAACTTATATATACCCATTTCACGAAGGTGAAGGATATAAAAAAACACCAGATGTGTGATGGATGATGAAACTTATGTACTGGCAGACTTTTCATATCTTCCGGGCCTATATTTTTATGTGGCTGATGGACGAGGTAATGTTCAAAAACAATACCGTAAAAAAACCCGGAATTTCCCGTGTGACAAGCCATTTGCAGTTGTGGCTAAAGAACCACGAGAAGCAAATCCACCCAACTTTCAGAACTTCGGCCTGTGGAAAGGATTAAAGAATACATTATAGGAATCCCTGAAAATGTCCGATTTTAACCGTAAGTTGACCACCTCGTCCAAAACGGTAACGAAAGCAACTATAAAATCTTTAATGGGAGGATTTCGGAAAATAATTTTTGTTTAAAAAAAATTTGGGTAAAAAAAAGTTGATGAAAAAAATGCGGTAAAAATAATTTTTGTCGAAAAAGAAATTTGGTGAAATTTTTGGTGATATCTCAGCTATTGTACTATAGCGGATACACAAATGTATAGCGGATATACAATTATTGGTGGCTTTGAATAAACTTTTTCAAGCCACCAATACCATACAGTCGGACTAGACTCTAGTCGGTATTTTTAAAAAAGATAATGAAATTATTTTTAAAAAAATATAAGTTTTAATTTGTGATATAATAGGTCAAAGGTCGTTATGCTATACCCTCAGCCTAACAAGCATGAATAAATTTTAAGACACCCAATACCCTACACTTTGAAACATTTCTAATAATAAGAAACAGAATTCTCAGATTTTTAACAATTTATTTTTCAAGACTGACAACAATAATAATAATAACTTTTGTTTTTATATCTGTACTATATTTCAAACTTAAATTTCAATAAGTAAAACTCCCTTATTCAACAGTATTCGCCCACAAAGCGTTTTAACTTTGCCAACAGTTGTCACCACTACTACTCAGTTAGCTGTGGTGAATTCAAACGTTTACTTTTGAGTCCTGTTAATAATGTCCTTGTTTTATGGAATTATTTATGCCAGTCTTTCTAAAACCATTAAAGCTAACGGTTGTTCGCATAGAGCTTTACAAGGATTAACCGTTACAATTTTCACTCTCGCGCGCGTTACGTGCATTACTACTACTACTACTTACTACTTCTCTTTTACTTTTGTTAAAATACTCTCCTACTAACAAAAAAATATATATTTTTGTGCTGCTCAAAACGATTTTTATTTAAAAACAGTTTTTAATTTCCGGTACTGTTCTGTTAATCTATTGACAACAGCATAAGAAGTGAACTTAGGTTTGTCAATCGCATTCTCAAACTCCTACATATAATCACACAAATACACTAACAATCCAGCGTTTTTATCAGTGAAATAATAACAACAACAAGTTGTGCGTTTATAGTTCTAAAAATGTTTTCTATTATTGTCATTGTACAAGCGATAAATGTAGCAAACATTACATCCTTTTTAATAGAATCCAACTTTTTTTAACCGACGGCTATAGTTGTTATCTATTGTTGTTGTAAAATTGAAAATAACTGTAAAATCCTACAGATCAACCAAACATACATTCATTTACTCAGTCATGTAAGGGAGGGAGTATTAGGGAGTATTAACTAAATTGAAATCTACATCATCATCATTATCTTCTAAGGATTAATAGAAAATTTCATTTTGTCATCAACTGATTGTGTCTAAAATACGAGGAATAGCAAACGCAACAATAAAAACAATCAGCAACAAAATTAATATCATCGACAACAACTATAAATACACAATACTTACGTTCATACATATGTATAACATATATAGACTACATCCTTTCGAACATACAGAGTAGATACGTGTATCGTCGTTTATTTGATTATACAGTACTCGTACATACAAGTATTCTTTATTCATCATACGTTACTTTCATTCATTCATCCATTCATTCACTCATTGCTTTATTTGTTCATTCGTTTTACTGTAACCGTGTGAAAATCCTTTTGATCCCTACATGACATCCCGTGAATGTATGTGGGTGAATTTCCTGTTTGTATGAGGTTTCGAGTGCGTGTATAAAATCTCATTTTGAACAACATCTTCCTTTTCCTTGTTAACAGAAGCCAAAAATACACAAACTTACAGACATACTCGAAAAATCTACAAAATGTAACAAAATAATATTAATGAACCTCCTACAATTTGCAACAACAATAATAATGACAACTCAAATCTAGTCTATTGTTTCGTAAAATAAAATTATAATAATACTTACTCATCTACTCTTAATAAATAAATAAAAAGAACAAAAAAAAAAAAAAACAAGCAAGAAAAATAACTACAACTCATTAAAGTGTCGTAAAAATAAAGTTTCATATCATTCGCATCATTGTGGTTTAAATTGTGCTCCAAGGTAGTTGCGACAATCTGTTGTTCACATCTAGTGTCTTAATTTGCATCATTTCCGCCCTACCGCCCTCAAATAATACAAACAAAGCAGAACCCTTTAACTAACTTTGTTGTTGAACTTTATCGGAATATTAACGAAAGGATTACAATGAATTTCAGTTTGTTACTTGGCCTTAAACCATACAAATACTACGAAAATAATTAAACAAAAAACAAGTTGGAAAAAATAAAAGAAAAAGTTTTTGCTTTTCAAATTCAACTAATTAAATTCAATTGAAAATATAAGAAAAATAGTATATGTATGTATGTACCTACACATTTTTTGAAGTACAAGAAAAAATTAAATTGTTAAAGTGCTAAAAGAAAATGAAAGTGTCAGTTTTAAGTATCTAAAAGAAAGAAAATAAAATAACTACAAATCTCCCATACACTGGAACTGGATACAATTACAGGATAAATGGGAAATGTGACCACATTAAGCTGCTTAAAAAAGTGATAAGTAAGGATTTAAAATTGAAGTAAATTCTCAAATAGAAATAGAAAACCAATACAAATATATTGTTACAAACAGACACAATACCTAAACATATATGGAAGCATAAATATATGTATGTACATTAGACATGTCCATAAATAAATTTGAATTTAAACTATAATAAATATATTTCTAGACTATCTTTCTAGAGACTTGACTGTAAATAGCAAATTGGCCAAAAATTATTCAAATGAAAATTTCCAGAAACTTAACTATAAATTGCTAATTTTCTGAAACTCAACTATAAATAAAAATTCCCATAGCCTAATTTTTCTAATTTTTTACTATAAATAGCAAAGTTCCTGAAACTAAACTATAAATAGCCAATATTCAGCAACTTAACTAAAAATAGCAAATTTCCAGAAAATAGCAATTTTTTCGAATATAAACATTTCCCAAAAATTTATTCAAATATCCAATTTCCTGAAACTTGACTATAAATAGCAAATTTTGTGGAACTAAATTATAAAAAACAAATTTCAAGAAACATGATTATAAATAGTAAATTTCCCGAAACTAAACTGTTAATAGAAAAGTTCCAGAAACTAAACTATAAATTGCCAATTTGCAGAAACTAGCAAATATTCATAAACTTGTTTAAAAATATCAAATTTTTAGAAATATAAATATAAATAGCAAATATCGACTATCGACTATAAATAGAAAATTTTGCCGAAATTGAACTGTAGAAAGTTTCCAGAAACTAAACTATAAATTGCAAATTTTCCGAAACAAAGCTATAAATTTTAAAATTTTCAGAAATATGACTACAAGCAAAAAATGTTTCAAATCTAAACTTTAATTCGCAAATTTAAGGAAACATCACTATAAATAGCAAATTTCGAGAATCTCTACTATAAATAACAAACTTCCCGAAACTAAACTATTAATATAAAAAAGATTCCAAAAACTTAACTATAAATAGCAAGTATTCAGAAACATGACTATAAATAGCAAATTTCTCGAATCTAAACTATAATTAGCCATTTTTATTAAACTAAACAATAAATACAAAATTTCCTGAAACTAAACTATAAATAGCTCATTTCTAGAAACTATAATTTGAGTAGAATTTGTTATAAATAGCCAATTTTAATAAATTTGACTATAAATATAAAAACAAACAAATAGCAAATTTTCTGAAACTAAATTCAGGAAATTAGATTATAAATAGCTAATTTCCCGAAAATGTTCTGTATATTGCAAATTTCCAGAAACTTGACTGTAAATAGCAAGTTACCACAAATTGTACTATAAATAGCAAATGTTTAGAAAATAAACCATAATTAGCAACTTCCTACAAACTAAACTACAAATAGCAAATTCCCTGCCCGGGTTCGAGCTATCCGATTGTCCTGAAATTTTGCAACAGATCTTTTTTTAAGGGCAGGTCTAATATACATATAATGTTATTGTTATTTGCAACTACACACACACACACGCCCTAACAAAATCCTCTGCCACATCCATATTATGCATACACACAAACAAATAACATTATTCCTTTTATACAGACAGGGTGGGTCAATAAAATATGGATTTTAAGCCTAAACTATTTGAATTAATTGACAATTTATTCCAGAAAATATAAATACTTAGTACGAGGGTTATACCGAAATTATTTGCAAGACTTTAAATGATTTGTTTCTAACACCGTACAACTTTAAAAAATCACCCATTAATTAATTTAGTTCATGTTTTATCCATCAGTATTAATTAAAAATAGCTTTTTTGGACTAAACTAACACAGCTAAATACACAATATACAATTTTGGAGTGTGAAACTTCACATGGGCGTTAATAACATATGTATTTTTTAAACAAATGGAATGATAACTTTAAGGATTAACGTTTTTGAAGAACAATTTTTATAGATTTTTTTATTTTGATAAATTAAAAAAATTTTGCTCTAGAGATGTCAAGGTTGTATAAATTAAAAGGAAGTCATTCAAATGTCATTTCCATGGAAATTGTAAAAGTAAAAAAGATCACAAGATGAAAAAATGGAAATCCAATAATGGTGACTTACTGTCTTTTTAAATAACTATTTAGCTTAGAATGTAAATATCCTTTTGGTCCCCTAACAAAAAAAAAAAAAAACCATGTTATTTATATAGCTTTAATAAAAATTAGCTATAAATTGTATAGCTTTAAAAACTTTATTTAGCACCAGAGCATCGAATTAATTACTTCAATTTAAACTTAGCCACTAAAATCTTTGTTCGCATTCATTCCATAAATCAAAATAGAATTCATTTATCGTTGAATTAATCATAAAATTAATTCACAACAGAACTCATTCAACCTTTGAATGATTAAATTTTTGTTAATTCAAATCAACTACAAATTGAATTCATATATTTTTCATCATTGAGTTTGGTTTTGCTTTTAATAATACTCTGCTACAAAATTACACTTTTTGTCAGAACTTGAAAAGCGACCTAATGGAGGTTGTAGGCCAAGGTGAGGACATATTAAAACCATTTTCAAAGATTTTGAAACACCCTCAAAATTTTGAGGTATTGAGGTATATGTATGCATAAGATGTATATTCCAAAAACTTGTGTTAGTTTTTATAAAAAGTTTCGCTTTATTTTTAATTTTTTCGTAATTTTTCAAATTCAACAATAGATATTTTAATTTTTTTTAAATGAAAACTAATTTTTTTTTCAAAGTGTTTTAAGACAATTTTATGTAGACAGAAATGAGACATTACTCTTTAAAGTCCGTTTACATTTGTTAAAGTTATTAAACTTTTTCGAAAAATGTTCGAAAAAATTTACCTGTAAATTCAAAATTTTACAAATATTTTTTTTTGTACATTTTTTTGTTTTTTGTTATTCATATGCGCTGGGGGAGAAAATATTAAAAAAGGTGTTAATGTAAAGTTTTACATTTTTCATCCGAATTTAATAATTAAAACTTAATTTTTTTAAGAACTTTTATACATTTGTATAAATATTTATAAGCTTTCATATCAAAATAAGCAATGAAAAGCGACTAAAATCAAAAAAGTTGATAAATTTTGATTTTCTTTTAGATATTCTTAACAAAAACAATACTTATAACTTACAAATGTACGTCATTTTAAAGCGCAATCAGTTTTCTTTCCAAACCCGTTAAAAAAACTTAAAGTCGGACCAAAACCGACTCAGTTACAGGTCGATAAGTTGGCGAACATCACTGAAAACGGTTTTTTAGAATAACTTCTGAATTTGAGGGTGTTTCTGATATTTTTAGACACAATTTTGTATGTACTCAGCAAGACCTATAACCCACGCTGGGTCGTTTTCCACATTTTTTCCATCGTAGCACCGTGTAATTTACAAAATATAGATTTAAATTGAACAAAAATTTAATCATGCAATAAATTGTTAAAGCTATTTTGTAATGGATTTTAATTAAAAAAAACTTTGAATGATTCAATAATGAATACATTTGAAGTATACTTAAGCCTATAAATTAATTCATCATTCATCTTATAACTAAAATTAAAACCAATTGGCTCTTGAATACTTTATCTGGTTTGCATCTGTGCAAGAAGTTGAGCAAGCGGATTCGGGTGGCATAGCAGTTTCAGTATATATTTATCACGGACTTTCTTAAACTCATCCTTCACTAGTGGTACTTCCAAGTTCCTGTGGATGTTTTAATTTCCGATGTACTCACAGAAAAAACTATTTCTTAAACCATTTCAATTCGAATATTTGTCACATATTGAACTGGTTTCAATTATTTCATAATTAAATCAAGTATTCATTTGCTCAAAAACTAAATTTCTTGATATTTTCAAAGTATATTTATACAAGTACATGCAACTCTACAACAAATCAGCAATAAAAAAACAACATTCATTTTGTTTGTGTAAAAACTGGTGAGATTGTCAAAAACTGTTGACAAATATAGAAAGAAAAACAACAAAGTAACAAATTTTGACAATCTCACAAGTATTTACAAAGGAAAATGAAATAAACAGCTGATCACTTGCATGTACTTGTATAAATATACTTTGGATATTTTCTATTGAATTTTGAGTTTTGAATTTGATTATTTTGACAATTGAATATACAATTTTCGTTATTGGTTGAATTTCAAATACAGAAATTATTGAATAGATAATTTTCGTAATTGAAAACACATTTTTGTTATTTTTTGTGATTCAATTACGAAAATTATCTATTCAATAATTTTTGTATTTGAAATTCAACCAATAACGAAAATTGTATATTCAATTGTCAAAATAATCAAATTCAAAACTCAAAATTCAATAGAAAATATCAAGAAATTTTCAATATGGGATAAATGTTTGAATTGAAATATAATTTTTTCTGTGCTATGGTGATCCCGTTATGGTCCTAAGAATTTTCGATTTGACCATAATTTAATTCCATAAATCCAAATTAGTGTTAAAACGTTTTTGTACAGAATGACTTTATAGTCAAGGCTTAATTTTGATTGGTCACTGATTAACCAGTGAAAACTAGAGGCTTTAACTTCATCTGAAATCACTTGTTGTCTATATGACGACGCCAAATAAGACATCTATCCAAGTGAATACCAAGGTATGTATGTTACATAAGTGTGACAGGTGGACAATTTCTGCTCCTTAGTACAAACCTAACATGTTTACTCAATCTCTAGTATTTGCCAGATTAATATGATTTCGACAATGGAATTAAGAACGAATTCTTTCGAATCTTTGTTTAGCACTTTAAATGCTTAAAATCATAAAGAAAAATATTTGAAAAAGCATTTAGCACTATTTTATCTACAAAAAACTGGAGTATTTGAAAAAATAGGGTATTGAAACGTAAATACTATAAATTATCTTTATATATATAATTCTTCTGTACGTGTGTTAGTAACTGAACTCCTTCTTAACGGCTGGGCCGATTTCGATGAATTTTTGTGTGTGTGTTTGAGTGGGTCCCTGGATGGTTTAGATTCACAATTGACCTATATAAAATGGGCGTGGCACCTCCCATACGAAATAAAAATTTATTACTGCATATCTGGAATACTATTATAGTGCGAGTCTTCAAACTTTGTGTGAGCTATGACAGAACAACTTTTGCCGGGACAGCTAGTGTATTATATTTTTCTTTCGGTTGATTAAAACATTCTTATAAGAGACTTTTTCTTGTTAGAATAATTGAAATAAATATTTAAAACTGAAATTGAATTTTTTAATTAAGTAAAATATTAAGTTTTTCTCTTCGTCAAAGCGTATTATTCTTCGTCTATTTCAATGTAATTGTTGAGGATGAAATTGATGATTTTTATCAATTTAACTTTATATATATTATCCAGTCACTAAAAGCAAAAGTCTAACATTGTTTGTGTTAAGAAATTTTTTAATATAAAATTACACAGACATGTTATTTATTCAAGTCGTAGATACAACATTTATTAATCTGTCATCTTTGCATACAATAAAGATATTCTACTAAAATTAACACATCTCAGAAAATTATTTCAACTTTAGCCTGAAAGATGTTGTTAACTCACCCTGTAAGAAGATATTGGATTACGGGTTTATACACTTTTATAACAAACAACATTTGACACCTTTTTACACGTTTTTATTTAAACACACATACACATGCTACGCAGACAATTTGCAAAAGTTGTAGCTGCAAACGCCTTCATAGAAAATGAAATGAACACTTTCTTTGAAAACGCCCTTACCATCGAAATGTACTCCAGAAGTAAAAAAAAGGAAATATTAATAGTGTAAAACCTTTAGAAACTTCACACAAAGCTTTTCAAACCTACTACTACAGCTACATACAACTACAAACATAAAAAATAACAATAAAGTGAGTCCTTTAAAGAAAAATAAAGTCGACTGTATGGTCATGTACTCTTAGAAATGTGAAATGATGTGTGTTTGTTTGTATGTTGTACTCGTATGAAAGTAAACCACTTTTCAAGTTAATTGAAAAATGTATTGTAATACATGTTCTTCTGTACATTCAGATTTTTTTTTTCAAGTTTCTTTTCTTTTTTGGAGAGAGACCGAGCCCAAGTACTAATACATTTAAATAATAATGAATACTAGACCTGTCCTTAAAATAAATAGATATGATTTGAATGGATCTTAGTTTGTTCATTAGTAGCTAAAACTAATTGCTGCAATCGCAGCAAAACTTATCATCTAGAGAAAATTATCTTTCTAATAAGGTATGAAAAATAACAATATTTCCACGCTATATATTTAACAATCACCACATTTTTTTGCATTGTCTACCCACTGTTTTACATACAAAAGTTATGTAAACAATTATTTTCTACACAAAAATGTGGGTAAAATATGAGTAAATTTATAGTTTTTGATTAATATATGGATGGTTTCTAGAGTTTTTGTCTTTTCCCGCACTTTTTATACCCTTCACCTTCGTGAGAAGCGTATATATAAGTTTGCCATTCCATTTGTAATTTCTACATTTTTCATTTCCGACCCTATAAAGTATATATATTCTGGATCCTTATAGATAGCGGAGTCGATTAAGCCATGTCCGTCTATCTGTCTGTTGAAATCAATTTTCTGAAGACCCCAGATATCTTCGGGATCCAAATCTTCAATAATTCTGTCAGACATGCTTTCGAGAAGTTTGATATTTAAAATCAGCAAAATCGGTCCACAAATGACTGAGATATGAGGAAAAAACCAGGACAACCTAGATTTTTGACCTATTTTTTACCTATATCTGGATTACTAAATCATTATTATAGACAATATGGATATCTAATAATAGATATTTCGAAGACATTTGCAACGACGTATATAAGACCATAGTAAGTTGGACCTACAATGGGTCAAAATCGGAAAATGGGTCAAAATTTGAACCCGAATTTTTTTTTTCACCAAAAAAAAAAATTGAAAAAACAAAAAAAAATTAAATTTAAAAAATTTAAATTTATAAAAAAAAAATTTTAAAAAATTTAAAATAACAATTAGACAATTTTTTTTTCCCAAAAATGAAAAAAAACTGGAAAAAAAATAAAATTTGTTTACCTAAAAATATTTAAAATTTTTATTTTGAAGTATAATTTGGTGAATGGTATATAAGATTCGGCATTGCCGAATATAGCACTCTTACTTGTTAGTATTAATTTAATACACAAAGAAAACAGATTCGTGATAGCAACCGCATTTGTTGCCAATCGAATGATTCTACCTTAGTTGTGGCTACAAAATTTTAGAAGCGATAACAAACGTTTGGTTGCTTCAACCGAAAATCTTATTTATCAACTGATATTCGGTTAATAGAACCGAAAAATTCAATGTCTACAACCAAATCATTCGATTGGCAACAAATTCGGTTGCTATTACGAATCTGTTTTCTCTGTGTAGAGATAAACTGACTCGAGATAAACTGACTCGATTTCTATTATATACAATTTTGGTTATATACAAACCTGGCACCATTTTTCATTTGTATCGGAATGTCTTCAATTTCCATTAGTTCTACCTTTGGTAGATTCCAATTAATTTTGTCAATTGTTTTAATTTTAAATTGGCAATGTTTTGCTTATTAAATCAAAAATTAAGTAAATATGTCAATTAAAACTTGAAGAAAACCGATTAATGTAAAACAAAATTCAATTCCACGAATAGTGGTTTTATTCCAAAAATGTTCGTTTTACTCTTTGTCAAAAAGCAAAATATTAAAATAATTCCTCCTTGGATCAGAAAAAAATTCTGTGCCATCCCCGAACATTCACGAGTTTTTGGAGTATTTTGAATAATGAACTTGTTATTGGTATATTTGGGTTAAATCTTTTTTGTTGTATGAAAGTTAAGTTCAAAAAACACCACATACAATTAAGGACAACTTTCAATCGATTTTCGGCATTGGTCATAGTTATCCGATTGTCCTCAAATTTGTCAGCAGTTAGTTTCAACTGCTAAAGAACAAAATAACGACCATCCAAACCAAATCTGTTTTTTAAGGGCAGTTGTAATGAAGATATTTTGGTGTGTGTAAAAAATCCTTTAGTTTATCTTCTTTAACCGCTTTATTGTTGTACATATATAGTATATATATTCTATTACTCATACATATGTACACATACATACATATGTATATGCATGAACATTGTTATCCCAGCCGTTTTAGGATACTGTCCCGAACTATAGATTTTGCCTTTCATTTAGGGTGACTTAGTTAAATAGTGCAGTACATAATAATTGTTTAAAGTGATAACACTCTAGATTACTCAGAGACACTTAAGTGACAATTGACTTCATTCTAGGTTACATTGGATGTATAAAGTAACCAATTGACTTCAATCTGTACTACAAAGATAACTTACGTGCCAAATGACCCAAAATATATCAATTGGAGTTAGCCAAGTGGTCAGACATCAGTGACAATTACTGTCTATAAGGGATATATTGCCAATAGTGAATTTGTAGTGATTTTTTTTTATTTATTTTTTTTTTATTTTATTTATTTATTTATTTTCAACAACCTAGACTTATTGGCCATAACTGGTTATACATTTCTACTTTCTTCTTAATATTTACTAGAGACATTGTCAGTAGTATTACTGAACAGATGTACCCCTAATCTTCTATTGACATTAAACATTAGCTTGTCATTGAAAATCCAGCAGTAGACTGTAGCACTACTGACTAGGTAGTTATTTTCTATACCTACTGACTGCACAGCAAAACAAAAAAAAAAAACAAACTATTGACGCATTCGTTGACAATGTTACCAGAAATACACTAGAACTGTTTGTCTCTAACATATCTCTACTAACGATTAAATGAAAGTTGTCGATAGAGAAAGAGTGTTGACATAGAGACATGGTTCTAGACTGACTACAGGGTATTAATACATACAAATTTACAGTTAAGCATATAAATGTTTATAAGTTAGTGTGTGTTTGTATGTTTAAGTAGTCCATATGATTCTATTTTTTTTTCCATAATTTTTTTATTTTTTTTTGGTTATGGTCTATCACTTTTTAGTAGGTTATTTTTATACGTATGTTGCTTTTTTCCTGTTGTTGCTCTGTCCACTTTGTTGTGCTCCATCCACATCAGTCTGAAATGTATGCAAATTGTTAAAAGTATTTTTTTAAGGGGTTTCCTATTTTTTTCGTTTTTTCTTTCACTTTTATTTTTTAATCTTTTTTTTTCTCGCTTTTTTTGGTAAGGACTGAGATTAGTAGAGTATGAGCTTAAATTAATTTTATTGCAATAAAAAATTTTATTACAAAGAACAATAATGAGTTCTTTCAGTTTTCAAAATTAAATAATAAAATGGCAAAAAATAAACATTTTGTTAAAGAAATTAAAAAATACATATTTTTGCTTTCAACAGTCCGGAGGATATAGTCTACACAATCCAAAGGACATAGCTAGATTGTGTTTAAGTTTTATAAGAACCCAAAATGTATATAAGTTATGGGGTCTACAAGCAATATTCGATGTGGAGAGGTAATATTTTTCTTAATGAAATTATCTTCGAAGTGAGCAAATTTTTATTTTAAAATATTCAAAAGCTTAATTTATAAGCAAACATGTTATAAGATTAATAAAAAATATAATATATTTTCTACAACTCAACCATTCAACGATTCAATTTATAATTTTTGCAGTACAGTTTTTCCAATGAAAAATAATGTTCATCACCTAAGAGTTTAGGATCAGTAAAAACGGAGCAGCTCGAGAAAACAGCACGATAAATATTCTATATAATTCTTAACGCTTAAACACATCTTCACCTTGATGGCTTTGCTAATCTTTAAAATTTCCGTATTTGGGTTTCCGAGACCCACACGCAGAGAATAAATAAATAGTTGTACGTGATATAATCCTTCATCACAATCATATATATGATTGCTACAACCATGTGAATTGTAATTTTAACAAATCATGGTTGTCGCAATCATAGTAATAATCACAGTGTTGAAATGGTTGAGGTAAACGTGTACAACTATTTTTTATCTCTGGGTGCACATTTGATTGTTAAAACAAATGCACCTACAATGTGTCGCTGTTTTTAAGAATTGAGTCGAAAGTCTAGCTTGTTATGTGTTAATCTAACAGACAAGCAATTTCCACTTCAAAATTATAAAAATGCCCACGCCACACAGTGGTCCAATGCTCTATTTAGCCGGAAAAAAGTCTTTTGAAAAGTCATATCGAAATGAAACTTTGAACCTTTATATATTTCATCAATCTGAGAAAAAAAAGTTTTTTTGGGCATGAATCTGAGTGTTTGTATGTACATTTTTTCTTTATGGGTTTGTTTGAAGCCTATAGACGGCGAAACGGCTGGACCGATTTTCCTGAAATTTTCACACCGTCTTTCTTTGTGTTTGGAAGGAATAAAAGGCCACCTCTCATTAAAAAATATGCAGTGGGCGAAATGCCACGCCAACCTTAAATATAAAAATACAGCTCCTTGCTTATAATGGACATGTTAAACTCTAAATGAAATAAAAATCGTTTAGGCAAAAACTGGCAGCTAAGTTTTTAAACATTAAAAAGCTACATATATGTATATAGATGACGACAACATAAAATCTACAACTCAGCTCCGATAAATTACAATTTGAAATTCTAATAGAATAAAACACACGTGTATATAATTGCAATTTTTTTTCTAAACAAATCATATTTTATGAAAAATTTAAACAGTAACATTTACTCCTACTTTTGTTATATTAATTACACCAACAAATTTCTTTTTAATTGTTCTTTTTATTTTTTGCCTCCACATTCACTTCCACTATGAAATGTCACTTGAAATATTAATTATTTAGCAAAGAAACAATTACTTATATTTGAAGCAATATATCAATGCTAGTGTAGCTATTTAAAAAAAAAATTATGCCGTTATGTAGTATGGACACTTGTAAACATATTACCATACAAACAATTTGCTTTTGAAATATTTAAAAAAATTACTTTATTACGGCTACATTGAGATTTTGGACCACAGTGCGCCAGTTTGACTGATGTCCAACCTTATGCATGCTTGTTTGTGTTAACGGAAATGCTACATTTACTTGTGGTTGTGTCATGTTTTTTCATCCATATCCTCAGCAGCTTATCAAAAGAAATCCTACTCGTACATATCGAAGTATGTATGTATGTACATAAATGTATGTGTGAGTTTTTATATATTGTATGTAGCAAAAAGGACATGTTAAAATGCTTTAATTAAATTTTATTAAAATGTTAATTTATTTCTTATGTATATATGCCACTTTTTTGTGTCTCATTTCATTTTGTTTTATTTTTTTTTTTTATTTTTTCCTTACATCCTTCCTTCTTCTTAATCATTTGCCTTTAAATTTATCCACAAAATATCAGGTAAAGTTAAGCCATCGTTGTATATGTTTAAATGAGATTAAATGAGAACTTTTAATTTCTGTTTCGAAATTGGCTGCACAAGGATGTCAGTTTTAATTTCGAAGAAAGCATTAAATTTGTTAATGTTTCAAAAAAGGATTATTCAAAATAAGCTTATTTATAAGAATCTAAGTTTTTGCAATTAGTTGATAAGTGTAAAGTGGGTATTTTATATAATTTTAATGGCCATAAGTAGGTGTTTTAGTAAATAGCTTTTATTATAAATATTTGTTGAAGGCAAATTATTAAATGGATTTTGCAATTTAGTTACAAGTTATGTTGTAAAAGCTCTCAAAATTAACTTAAGTCATTTTTCGGTTGAATTTATTTTTTTTTTTTAAATTTTTTAAAAGTTTAGGTTTTAATATGGGATTATAAGCACCAAAGCCCCACAAATTCAAGCACTTGAACATTTGTTGGAATTTGACTTGAAGGCAAATGTATTTAATACAACTGTAATGCAAATGCTTGACTATAATCCAAGGCTTGAATTACACTTGAATTCCAGTAAAAATGCTTATTGGGAATAATTTCATTTATACATACTTAAATGTAAATGTTTTAATGTTCCTTATTTAATTATTAAAACAATGTTTATCTAATTATAAAAATTCTATTTAATATTAACAAAACAGTTGCTTAACTATAATTACAAATAAAATTTTCCATTTCTGAAAACATAAGCACGAATTGAAAACAATCAGGGTGTGAAGCATTAAAGCCAACGTGACCATACAAAAAAAAACTTTTCAAAAGCATTTAAAAACAATTTCGAACAAAAGAAAATAGATGAAAACCATAGAATTTCTTAATAACTTTATAAAAATTGTCAATAAAATTTAATGGTTTTATTACTTAAATATTTCCTAGTATGAAATCATAAAAATGGGAGAAAAAAAGTGAAAGGAAAACATACAAACACAATGAAAGGACGACCACCACCAACTATTTAAGCAACAACGGCTCGTCCTTATTACTAAGAATACAAATTCAAAGAACCGTTAACAGTATCGTTAAAATTTATTTCAAAGAAATTTAGTCATCAACAATTTGCCATCATCACCATCAGCAAACGACTTCAACAACAACACCAACATCATGAGCGTAATAATTTACAAATGGACGGTCATATGAATGGACTCGGAATTAAACAAAGAATGTAAATAAATATGTAATTTCTAATAAAAAGTTCATACAGACAAACCAACATACACACATTTACATATTTATTTACGACTAGTGAGGGTATTATTAGTATGCAATTGTTCATTCGTTCTTTCAATCGTTCGATGGTACTTTACTAAATCATTTGTTTGTTTGTTTTTTTTTTCATTCATTTTTTTTATTGTTTATTTTAATTTCAATTTTTACGAGTTCTTTAGAGTCGCTACAAAAACAAAAACTCAAACAACAATATAAACAGCTGATATTTCAGATTAAATTAAAGAGGGGGGACGGCAATACAACTTAAGGCCACTTTTTTTCTTTACATGTTTGAAGACTGTTAATAGTCGAACTAATGCAGTTTCTTTTTTTTATTGTATTTATTACTTATGTGTAAATTGGCAGTGACTGTTTGTCATGAAGTTGGTAACATGCACAATTTCAGAAGGGTGGCCAAAGTAATGGCTATAGATAATATTTAGTAGTAAAATGCAATAGTCAGTTCTATACCCTTCATCATAAATGGTTTGGTATTTCTCCACTACATAGCTTTTTGCTAGGTAAGAGAGTGTATTTAACGATGTCCATCTTTTGGTTGAAATAAACATTCCGTTGAAGACAAATAACTTCGGAACAAATACATCAATATCGACTGTGCTTCCGATATTTTTTCTATTCGTCAATAAATATACTTTATTGAACAAAACTATTCTTGTCTTACCAACATTTGACATTTAAAGTTCTTTAAAACATTTTTATTTACTCTGGTTTGGATTCTATCAAGGTTTAAAGTTCGTCTTTTATATAAGAATGGTGTAAAATTTAGCAGCTTTAACCAGGCTTCAGAAGAATTCATGTATGAACACTTACGTATGTGAATAGTGAGAAATAAAAAAATGTCCAATGCTCAAATTACAGTAAGTTAACTAGTTTTCATATATTTTCAAAAAATCCTCTTATTTTGAACAAAGGATATCAAAAAAGGATATCTTCAAAATGGGATCATGAGAAAATAAACATTTAGTAAAAATTTCCTAACACATATTTCGAAGAAGAAAAAAATAACGAAATTTTTAAAATTAATATTTTCATGATTTTTTCTTTTTGGGTGATATTTCAGGATATAATTTAGAAACAGTGATTGATGAGATAATGAATTATACAAATAATATTAAAATATGATAAATTACTATGATATCTGTATTATTTGACGTATGACTTAAAAATGCGGGATTTACAATAGATGGCGTATCTTTTGAACAGAGTTTTTGTTTTTATTAACCTATATGGAATTTTGAATGGTAAATATCTGTCATTTATTCTCACTAGTTATTGAACATAATATTGTAAAACAAAATAGTTTTTACTTCTTCGAAAATGTCGAATTTTGTACCTACAAAGCGTCATATGCGGGAAGTTTTGTTTTAAGTTATTATAAAAAGAGCCGCTGAAGCAAACCATTTTCTCCATGAAGATTGTTGTCAAACTCACAAGTCTTGCAAAATCATTGGGAGCTACTCAATAATCAATTTCAAAACGTTTGCCAGCAGCAGGATTCATGAAAAAGCAGGGAAATTGGGTACCATACGAATTGAAGTTGAGAGACCTTGAAAGACGATCTGTATGTCTGAAATCCAAATCATTTTTGAACCGAATCATTACTTGCGATGAATAATGGATTCACTACGATAACCCGAAGCAAATAAGATCGTATGTGAAGCCCAAATATCCATAGCGCTAAGGTAATCACATTACCAGATCATCACATGGAACCTGTACCGAACGCATTGGCCGAAAAACGCCCAGAATATGCGGCCAAACATTAAACCGTAATATTCCATCATGACAACGCTCGGCCACATTTTGCAATACCTGTTAAAAATATTTAGAATGAAGCGACTTCAAATAAACTCATAAGAAGTAAAGTTTCGTGTTCGGTTTTAGTCGAAACCGAAACCTCAGATTTCCAAGGCCTAAAACCGAAACTGAACCCTACAATTATTCTACGGTTTTTACCTTTAAACTATTTTCTGTGGAAAAATTCAAAATTTAGAAATAAAAAATAAATTTTTTCATTCAATGATTCATCCAATTTCTCTAAAACAAATCGATGTAAAAATATCTTCAGATTTCTTTAAATTCTTTAAATTGTATTACGATAGTTGCTTCAGATAATGTAGCAGGTTAACTTTCGCAGGCTATGCAAGGAAACCTTTTAATAAAGAATCATACAATCTCATTTAAAAATATTGATCATACGAGCATTTTCTGACAATTAAATTTCAAAATTTATTGTTTATATATTTTATTTAAAAAAAATGTAAAATTTTTATAACAAAGTCTTAGTTATTTTCAAATGTCCGATAAAAAAATGTAGCACTAATTGCCCCGGTTCGCTTCGCCACCGAAACCGATCAGTTTTCAATTTTTTAAAACGGAAACCGTGGTTTTGAAATTCGTTGGCAAAAAATATTCTGGATTTGGAAGCAATATATATGAGTACTGCATCTTCTACTGCTACATTAATTGCATCCTAAAATTATTGCCTTACAAAAATGATTTTGGAAGGCATACATTAAGCTATTCGTATAGGTGGTGAAGAACTTAGAAAAAATCAGCGCTTCTTGTTAGGCAATCACTGGGTCTGTAAGATTTTATTGCTTCTCAGCAGCTCTAAAATCTATGTGCACAATTGTTTGCACATATTTAATTCGATGAAATCAGGTTAATTTTAAAGCTGTGAAATATGCTTATTTTGGATTCCTTATGCAGAGCCTCTACGCGAGGAATCCCATATAAAAATCATGTAATCTTTCATGCGAAGTGGTAGCAGTATACAAGTGCTCTCTGCCTTACAAACCTGCTTCCGAGGAAGCACCATTTTTTGCTGGGGATCTTATGGTATTAAATCACACTAATTCTTATTACCGAAACGAGACTAGGAAATATTATCAAATTTATTCGGAAAGAACTATGTTATCATGTCGTGATATCGAGTACCAGTAACAGTTACTGCTTTACCAGCACCACTTTCGAAAAAGTAGCTTAGGATGATTTTACTCGAAATGTTGTTGCTATATCAGGTGCAGGGCCTGGGGCAAATAAATTCCCCCAAAACGAAAAGTTTTAATATAAAAAATGAATAGATGAAAAATGTATAATATATATTACTTTATTATCCCTAGTATTTCCCTTTAATCCCCAGTAACACGAAGTCTGGTTATGTATTAACTAATGGTTATACAGACAGTTTTCATTTTGAAAATGTTAAATCATTGGCGTTAGACTATTTAAGTTCCCATCAGTTTGAAGTCATCATTTCAAAAAACTATTGCTGTTTTCCAAATCAAATGTCGGTTAAAAGTTTGTAGTAAAAATCAAATGTATCAATTTTAATTTGTGTTTTCTTAATAATAATTTCGATTTCTCAAATTCAATTGGATTTTTCTCAACATTAAATTGTATTTCTCGAGTTCAATTTATATTTTCTCAATATAAATTTGGATTTTCTCAATATCAACTTGAAAAGGTGTGTAGTACTGTTATTGATAAAAAAAATAATTTAAGGAAATTAAGAAATGAACATTAAATACTATATATAATTGTTTCATGAAACAAACTATTTAATTACACACAAAATGAATCTATTATATCTCAGTAGGGTAAATACAAGTCGCATTAAACTAATCCAAAATGTTTGTGTTATCTTACTGAGGGGTGACGTTTAAACGACTGACTTTTTATTATGAGGCACCACTTTTTTTTTATTCATGTACAATATTTTATTGAAGTCTCTATTAATTTGGATAAAAGCACTCACCAACATTTTATGCATGGAGAATTTCTATGTTTTTAGCGTTGCCATAAAAACAAATACTCTGCAACACCACCACCACTGCAACCCACACCTCCCCCCAAGCCACCAAGAAATGTTGTGGTTCCTTTTCTTGGAAATGTAAATAAATGAAAACTTATCAACAACAAAACAGCAAAAAAAAACTCCCTTTTCTAAGTAAAATTATAGGAAAACATACGAGTACAATAAATAAGACTCATTCATATACAATTTACGAGTTTTCACTTTTTTTATTTTTTTTTTCAAAAAATTGTTTCTTGTTGGGTTAACCTGCTCGTGGTATTTGTTGTTATTATCATAATCATTATTAAGGTGTCCTTTTGTTATTGTTGTTTTTTATATGAATTTTCATTAGAAGGTAAGTAAACAATGTATTAATGTATTTTAGTGGCTTAAATGGCAACATTAAAGCCAAACAAAATTTGTTGTCTAAAGGTAATAAATTAAAAATGCTTATTGGCCGGCCAAGCTAACGTAGACCCAGTGCAACATTAACAACTTGTACAAATGCCCTTATTTGAAACTAAAAACACTTGGCCCTTTTTTTGGTCTATCTTTTCTTGCTAATATGAGTCATAAATGTCACCAAGTTTAAGTTTGAATTAGTTTTTTTTTATCATTTTTTTTATGGAAAATTCTCATTTAGATGCATACAATTTGATAAATATATGGCTGATATTGAAAACTCTCTCTAGTCTTTGGTTTAAAAATAATAAAAAAAATATATAATGTATGTGTTCAGTATTGTGAATAGTGTTGACAAGGGACGGGCTTTACATTGTGTTGTTTCGTTGCTATATGTTTTTATTCAATCTACACAATACCACCAAAAACTGAAACATTTGAAATAAATTCATAAAAAAGGTGGTATTGAAAAACCTAAATCAGAATTTATAATATGCAACCAACAATAAAAATAAAAAAAATCCCCCCAAAAAAATAAAATGACAGAAAACAGTTTTAATATTACTAAACGTAAATCAAATTTTATGGCCCATTGTGTCACACATACTCATATCTATCTTTTCTTTTTTATTTTTTGGTTAACAATTGGCAATATCATTTGGTTACAGTGTACACTGCTGCTCCTATGCCGCTACTCCCTCTTCCAATTCTGGCTCCAATTTCAGTGTTGTATTAAACACATAAAGCCATCCTTGTCACCGCTACAATGTATATTAATTTTTACAGATTTTTTTTACATTTTCTTTTAACGGGAGCAGTCGGCAGGCAGGCAGGCAGACCACATTATCAGTGTCCTCTTGCTCAGTCCTAGTCTCATCCTTATTCTATGCCTTGTACTCTGTTTTGGTGTACATTAGGGTGTTACTTATCTTGGACTTTATGGATTTTCGATGCATAATAGATACGATTTTTAAAATTTGTATTTTAATCCACTTTTAGCGTTTATAGGATTGAATAAAATTTTTTTAATTTTAGGTTTAATTTCATGATTACTTTTTGTTATCAAATTATAAATCATAACAAGGCAACGGACAAAACCCATTCCAAATTTATTAAAATTTGGTATACAAATTTGGTCATAAAAAATTTTAAGTATGAAAGCTTAAATTTTAATTTTATATAACTTTTTAATCGCTTATTCAAGTTTTACATTTTTCTCAATTATAAACCATTGTATGGTTAACAAGAATAAACTAATTCAGAGATCATGAGCGGATTTCGAAATAAAAAATTCAGAATATTGCAAGGAATTATCTAAAACCTTCAAATACACATATTTTTAAATATATCTTTGTAATTAGCTATCGAATCTTTATAAACATTGCTTTTATTTTGAAACATTTGTACAAAATAAATTTATTCAAAGTATTAGCCATTGTTAGCTATGACCTTTTCCCATCTTTATTGCAACATATGGATTCCATTCCAAAAGAACTGCTTATCTTTTGAGGCCAAGAATGAATCAAGCCAATTTCGGATACTCTGTTCCAAAGTGAAGAGTATCCCGGGGAGAGCGCTCTACATCGATCGAAGAAATAGACTCCCGTCTCCCATAATCTGAACTATAAAACGGGTAAGTCAAAGTTTCCCAACCACTTCATTCTAAATAGTTTTTATCGTTGTCATGGTGGAATATTACGGTTTAATGTCTGGCCGCATATTCTGGGCGTTTTTTGGCAAATGCCCTCTTCAAACGAATCAGGTGCAGGTACAGGTTCCCTGTGATAGTCTGGTAAGACTTTAGGACCTTTTTGGTCCCACCAAATGCACAAAATTACCTTAGCCCATTGAATATTTGTCTTTGATGTCGATTCGGTTGGTTGGCCGGGGTTCACGATCTCCTACGCTTCGGGTTATCGTAATGGATCAATTTTTTTTATCGCAAGTAATGATTCAGTGCAAAAATGATTTTCTTTTATAGCGTTCAAACATCATGTTTTAAAAGATGATCTTTCATGGTCTCTCATTTTCAATTCGTATGGTACTTAATTTCCCTGCTTCTGGATGAATATTGATGCTAGTAAACGTTTTGAAATTGCTGCATGAGTTGCTCCCCGTGATTTTCATGGAGTAATGCTGGCCTGGGCGATCTTTGTATTTCGTGTCAAATTCACCACTTCTGAATCGCACAAACCATCTCTCGCACGTTGAAACCGATGAAACACATTCACCATAAGCTTTGGTGAGCAATCGGTGTACTTCCCGCATATGACGCTTTGTTGGCACAAAATTCGACATATAAATAAAGCAAAATAAAATTGTGATTTGAAATATAGTTTGCAGAAGTAACCTTTATCTTATGACATTCTTAGAATTACATTTCTCACTAATTGTCCTATATCTAATCTGTAATACATTAGAATATGAAACTGTCAAGGATTAACTTGAGACAAAGTTTTAAAAATTGGACAATTAGTTATAAAATATAGACAAAAGCGTAAATAAATTTTTTCAAATGCATCTCTAAATTTCAATTATTTCGAAATCCCATTCTGAATTTGATATATCGCAGTGGTTCCTCTAAAGAAGGAAGTAGACGCAAAAACCTTTTTTTTTTGTCAATACATTACAATGAAACAACTGTATTTTTTGGCGAAAGAATAGAGAAAATGAAAGCAGATTTTTACAGTGGGTAGATATGACCACTGCACATCGATTTCTTGCAAAAAGTGAAAATTTTAAAATTTTGAGTTGACGCTCTTTAGAGGAACCAGTGCGATATGTTTGTGAATGTGAAATGACTAATATTTAAAGAACATATTCGGAAAATAGAATTTATGTTTCTTGAGGTATATTTTGTTCAAGGACGATTTTCTAAGCTACATCCTGTTTGGATGAAAAACTGATATCTAGAAAAGAAGCTAAAAAATTTACTATTCATTAGCTTCAATATAAGATCAAAAAGACAAAGTTATAGTTCTCTAGTTATTAACTATCCTTTAGATATTTAACAAATATGAACTATAAAGAATTTTTGTATTTGTTTTTTTTTTTTAATTAAATGTAGTACCTCTAAAAATAATGCGATTTTGCTCAACTTTTCAACATTTTGGATTTTAGATGACGAAGAATTTTAGACCTTGGTGCAAAGAAAATAGGAGCCAACC
Organism: Calliphora vicina; assembly: GCF_958450345.1. Lineage (NCBI taxonomy): Eukaryota > Metazoa > Arthropoda > Insecta > Diptera > Calliphoridae > Calliphora > Calliphora vicina. Next base: position 110,802,151 of record NC_088784.1, read on the forward strand.
TAATGTGTTTTTTTTTGTAGTCGTTGTTGTGGCATTTACATACCATTGTCATCATATAGAATATTCATTGCTTTGGTTCGGTCGATTGGCTGGTTGGTTGGTGGAATGATTGTGTTGGTTGTGTTATTGTTTCAGTGTTAATGGTCATATATTTCAATTTGGCAAAGTAGGGAACCTTTTAACCACAACACAGGAATTTGTGGTTAAAAGACCATATGATGAAAATTTTACTACTGCCACTACTACTTCTACTTACTCTCTACATCCTACTCTCCAATAAATGCAAAGTTACACTCATTCACACACACAATTCAATGCACATCCTTCAGCACACATACTCAAAGTCACACATAAAGATATTCACATTTACACACTATTCTTCTTGCTCTTCTCTATAATCACACACACATGCACACACATTAACGCAAATACACTCAAATAAAGTTTGAAAAGAAAATTTATTTATGTAATTATGGCCAAATTACAGTTTGAAATTTCTTTTTATTTTTTTATTTGTTGCTGCTGTTGTATTAGTGTGCCTGAATGTATGTGTGTGATTGTTTTATTATTATTAATATGGATAATATTTTTTTTTATAAGACTGGCCAAAACTGTAGTAATCTTCGGAAGGAGCCAAAGGAAGTTAAATTATATTGTAATTACAGTTAACAAAGTTTTATTATGTTTTTCTACTCTTTACATTCCTTTATACATTCTTTGGTTGTTTTTCTACTTTTTTCTTATAAACAACTTAAATTAGTTGTATATTCAAAGTTTTTCTATTTTCTTTTTATGAGATTAATCGATTAAAAGGGTTTGATTAAGGTAGAATATGCAAAAGTTTCAAAAATAATGATTCATTTGTGGAGAAGGTCTCATTTACTGGGTCAAAAAGTTTGAAAAGTATTGACAAATTTTTATTAGTCATACATTACGGTTCTAAGGCTGGCCCTTAGCAGATTTTCTAGAAATTGATATATTTTATTTACACAACTAAATTTATTATAAATTTTATGTGTTTTTAATACAAAAATTATATATTTGTGATAATTGGTATTGAAATATATATTTGAACAATAAATGATAGGCTAGAAAGGGCCTTCTCATGTACTTTCTCGTTGTCAGTAAGAACCTTCTAAAACCTGGCAGCTTTTGGCTAGCTCCACCATTACTCCACTAGCGAATGGTAGTAAAAATTGTTTTGGTTTAGCTTTTTTTGAAAAGTAACAATTGCTTATCTTTTGTTTCAGCTCGGTAACTGCTAATCGCATTTATTTTCTGAACATGAATTCATGCCTAAGTACAAATTCCATGTTGTAAAAGCTGTCCAAAAACTTACGCAAGTTTTGAATTAAATAGAAAACATAGACTAGTTGATTGATCGATTTTACAAATGGATATAGAATAGCACTTCGGACAAAAGGCCTCCGCTCTTTGCACACTTTTGTCTACAAATAACCCCATAAGAAGAAAGCCATTAGATGACACGATCTAATCAAGTCGAGAGAGTGCAATAAAGGAAAATACCTCATGTAGTAAATGCCATACATGTGGCACCGTCTTCTTGATCAATATCATCAATTTAGGGGAAAAACAAGTAAGAGACTATATTCGGCTATGCCGAATCTTATATACCCTTTACCAAGTTATACTTTAAAATACAAATTTTAAATATTTTTAGGTAAATAAAATTTAATTTTTTTTTTCAAAATTTTTAAAAAAAAAATTTTTTTTTGAAATAGTTTAATTTTTTTAAAAAAAAATCTGTTTAGAATTAAAATTTTTTTTAAATTAGTAAAAAAAAAATTATAACAAACAAATTTTTTTTGTGAAAAAAAAAAATTCTGGTTAAAAATATTTTTCCCGATTGTAGGTCCAACTACTATAGCCTCATATACATCGTTGCAATGGACTTTGAAATATCTATCATTAGATATCCATATTGTCTATATCAATGACTTAGTAATCCAGATATAGATCAAAAATAGGCCAAAAATCTAGGTTGTCCCGGCCGATTTTAAATAGCAACCGAGCCAGGATAATTCTCGATATATTGATGTATCAATCATGTTTTTCAGTTATTTGGGGGCTACGGAAAGTTGATTTCAACATACAGACGGAAAGACGGACTCCGGAATCTATAACGATCCAGAATATATATACTTTATGGGGTCGCAAATGAAAAATGTACAAATTACAAACGGAATGACATACATACTCTGTTATAATGTCGTGATACCGAGCACCAGAAACAAACACTGCTCGACCAGTTGCAGTTGTAGATGAATGGTAGTCGCCAAAACGGCGAAATCTAAATAATGATAGCGATCATAGTTGATTCGTTAAAAAGCTATACAATACACTACTCTAGGCTACCGGTAGGCTTAAAAGTAACTAATGTATTGTATATCAGGTTTTTTTATCATTACAATCATATTAACTTTTGTGTATTAAAAACGGTTAGTGCTTACGATGAACTGACTGGTTCAGCAACTCTTTATCAACTAGCAGCATCTTCTGACGATTTTCAGCATGTTCTAGCAGAGACACTTCTAGAATGATCATGAAGTGCAGCAATTTGTTCTCAACATTGTTTATAAGCAGAAGTCTCCATTTATTAACCATATTACCAAAATAGTTGCTAAATATGTTGAATATTGAAACTAGCCGTTAAAAACTAATACATTCGAATTGTTGAGTGAAATTTTGTAACAATATAAAACACTGTTATATGTAAAATTTATCCACATAAGAAAAATTAAATACTCACAAATAATCCTTATCACGAGTACTATTCGAATAACAATAACAACATACATAACTTCATAAATAAAAGTGTTTTTTCTTAATTTAAATTCCATTAAACTTTTCAAAATAATCTTCTTTCAAATGCACAAAATCAAAAAAATAATTATAAGGAGCACAACATCCGTTTCATTGAATGAAAAATGTTTAAATTCAAAAGCTAAAACATAATTTCGTTAATCTATTCATTTCAAACAAATTATAGCTGGTACTTAAAAATAGCTAAATTAATACTTAACCTATATTTAAAAATAAAATTTCCATATTCATCTAATCAGTTACTATGTTGAAGTAACTGATTAGTTGAATAGTTCAACTTAGTAAGTGCTCAGAAGGGAAACACATTTCATTTCAATCGTCGCTGCCATGTTAAGAGGAAACATTTGTGTAAATTCATTATAATTAAAGAAGATTTGTCATCAATTTTTCTCTGTGACTTTGCTAAATTTCAAGCGAAATCTAAATTATTACATTTATTACTCCACTTTTAACATGGTCATGTTTCAGCAGAATCGTTGCCACATATTACTTCTACTCTGTCAGGATTTTTTTTCTTCACTCCCTTTATGAGTGTGTTTTTGGATGAGTTGTGTGTGTCGCTGCTGTTGGCCTTATAAAAGTAACAATTTGTTATAGGTGTTGCAATCATAACTCACGTTCAGTCCGGTTATTTAATTCTTGTAACATGGCCAACACGTAGGATGCATTTATAACAACGACAAATTGTCAATGTCCGCCAAAGCACCCACCCCGACCATTATTCTTTTATTTCTTATTTTCAAGCTCATTGCAATTACAACACATACAACTCAAACATAGAGAAATCATTGTTACATGAAGCCCCAACACATTTACAATTGTATGTTCGACGTTACAAATACATTAATGTAACGAACATTTACATTTGTACATTTGTGTACTTGTTGTAGTACATAGTCCAACACATGTATGTACTAAATAGTGTGTTTAAATGCATGTGTTGTATTTAGATTCAGAGTTTTGAAGGGGCTCAAACATGAATTTGTTTTAATGGAAAGAAATACTATTAACCCATAAGCAGAATTATAAGGAAGAGACGTCCATTTGCATCGTATCTTTGTTCAAAGAGACCCCTCCAATGTGAAAAAACTTTCAGACGATTTGACGGAACTTTTGTGTAAAAACAGACTTCTGTGTAAAAATAATGGGTTTTTGTGTAAAAACTGAGTTTTTGTGTAAAAACTGTGTTTTTGTGTAAAAAATGAGTTTTTGTGTAAAAAATTAGTTTTTGTGTAAAAAATGAGTTTTTGTGCAAAAGCGAGTTTTTGTGTAAAAACTGAGTTTTTGTGTAAAGCTGTGTTTTCTTTGGGTAAAGATGTATTAACGAATAAAAGCTGAGTTTTGTGTAAAAGCAGAGTTTTTGTGTAAAACCTTAGTTTTTGTGTAAAACCTTAGTTTTTGTGTTAAACCTGAGTTTTTGTGTTAAACCTGAGTTTTTGTGTAAAACCTGAGTTGGGGATTTGTCCCCAAATATGGAGATTTTGAAAGGTGGTTTAAGGACAACAAATTTCGTTTGGGGACTGGGCATATTTTAAAATATTTCGGGATGTTTGTGGGAATAAAGTATTTAAGCTAAGGTTAGATAATAGCAACACGTTACCAATAAGTAAACTTTATTTTATGATCTTTAAATGGAAAGTAGAGATATTTAATGCTATTGAATGTACGTATCACAACATCTAATATGAAACAATTTTTTACATTCAAATCAGTACATGTTTCCAAAAATATATCTAATTGTCGCAGATCACAATAAATTTCAATGCTAAATTTCAATTCCAGGTGTAATTCTGTAATTTCGAATTGAATTTTGCAATTGATTATTCTTAAATCTGTTTAAGCAAAATGTTTTTTAAAAAATATACCATTAGTAACTTAAGACTTGAAACGATGTGATACGAATGGTATGAATATTTTCAAAAGAAAATTTTGACTAATTCATAAGATTTTTGGTTTGAAGGAAGCTTCTTTATGTTATAATAAATAATTTTATCGGTTATTGACCAATTAATTTAATATGTAGTTAAATTTTTGAGAACATTTTAAGAAAAAATATATTTGGGATTTTTTAGGACCCGCTCCTTCTCTCAATCTTTGAGTTCTCTCAGTATTATTTTATTTTTTGCATCCCCAAATGAAAGAGTAGTTTTAGTTAATTTCTGATAATATTAAAATTGAATTCATTCTTTGATTTTCTCTGCTGCACAATCTTGGTCCCTTGCAAGTTGCCTACAAAGTCTTTGGCCAGTTGGTTGTTTTTTTTTTTTCATTTCAATTTTTAAGGAAAAATTCAAATTAATCTTTTGCACAACTACATTATGTTTCCTGTCATTTTCGTTTCGTTTGTATTTGTGCAACACCCAAGCCACCTAGCATTCATTCCACGTCCAACAGTGTCTAACCGTTAAACGTCCGATGCTTGCTTGCTTGCTTTGCTACACACCCACAAGACATTGTGGCACAATATAAATCTAACAAAACGGAATGAATATAAAGAATGAATGCATGCAAAAAAAAAAAAAATAAAATGAAAATAAAATAAAATAAAGACGACAAAATTGCAAAAATTACCGGAAACGGATATGCTTGAATGCGACAATTGTACTGTGGCATAACTAGATTAAAGGCCAGTGAGTGACTACAACCTTTTTTTCATTTCTTACTTGCCAGCTAGCCGGCTGCCTGGCTGGTTTCCATTCATTCGTTCGTTCAGTTTATTTTTGCTACAAACGATGAATGTATAATAATCAAATGCAAAAACTGGGAATTTATAAAAAGCAACAACTCTATTAGTTAAACAAGAAATTTACCTAGTAAATTAAACATTCAAAATATGTTATTAAGTTCTTGCTGTTGCTACTGCTGATGTTTTGTTTGGGGTTACTTTTTCTATAGATGTTAAATGGCTTTAAAACATTTTAATTTTGTTGTTGTTGTTGTTTTCGTTATATATGTATATTTTACTATCTCTATTGAATGTTTGTGTTCTAGGAGTAGTAACTCAACATGAAAATCTTAAAATTTCTGTTGAACATTACTCAAGAGTTTGCCACTTGTTTATTTGTTTAATGTTTAAACTTGTAAGTGCTCGTCCAAAATACACTCATACATTCTCGTACTTGTACTCCTACCACCTGCATGTTTTTTCTTTCTGTTTGTTTCTTAGCAAAATTCACATTCAGATTCACTTACACCAACCAAAAACAACAGCAACATCAACTACTCAATTCACATAAAATTATTCACTTATCAACACACTTATCACTCCTGGAATGCCCGGCAGAGCTAAGGTCTAATTCCGCTACAAATCAACTGACACTCTCAGCATGGGGGTTTCTTGTTATTTTATTTATCCTGTTTTGCCAACTTTATCCATTAGAATACAATTATGTATGATCAAGTCATTTCCTGAGGGGTACCTTGTATGAGGACTTGAAAGAAATGTTGCTCGGGTTTCGCCATACTTTACAGTATAATTTAAAAGTACTTAGAAATAATTTGTGCAAAATTTACTGCTCAAACAGTATTCCGAGGGGACATTTGTATGGGGGCTGGGTGAAATCATGGACCGATATTGCCCATTTTCAACACCAAGCTAACCTTATCAACAGAGAGGATTTACGTTCATTCAGACAGACGGACGGACATAGCTAGATCGTCTTAGAATCTTTTGAGGACCCAGAGTACATATACTTATGTGGGTTTGCGACAAATACATTGATGTGTTACAAACGGAATGACAAAATCAATATAATCCCCATCAATTTTAATGGTGGGTATAAAAATTAATAGATACCGAACTTAGCTCGATTAATGGTAAATTTTTCATTTGATTTTGTTCGTGTTCTAATGTCACGTTCTGGTTCCTAAATCAACGTTTGTTATCAGTAGTCCGAGGTCGTTCTAATAACGTGGCTTAAAATGAAATTCAAATCATTCAAAACAAGTTAAACACTGTACACTCAGGTCTCGTTTTATGCGATAGATGCGTTCCAAAAAAATCGCATAAATTGAATTCGCATAAAACGATACTCTAGCTTCATATAAAAACTAATGATTCGTTCCAAAATTCTGAAAAACCACATAAATTCAAATTTTAATTAAAAATCCAAAGCAAAATCGCATAAAAAAAATCAACAAAAATATATTTATTTCATTTACTTAAACAGTAAAAACAAAAACCCTTTAAAAAAATAAACAAAAATATAATATTAATTCATTAATAACAGAAAAAACAGAAAATTATCAAAAAAAAAATAAGCTAAAACATTTTTTAACGAAATTCTGTAAATATGTATGATCAATCTGAATGACTGAATAATTGTCGGCATAGTTTAGGAATTGGTCACTTTCATCACTAGATGTTATAATCATATTGTAAAATATCATTTTCATCACTAGAATTTAAAAAAAAGATCTAACATATTAAAATTTGTTAAAATTCCAAAAAAATCGTTAATTTAAAAACTGCATAAAAAAAAATCCGCATAAAACGAGACCTGAGTGTATTTTGATTTTCAAAAAGTATCGCGTTCGGGATTGAAAATGTATCCTTTCTCATAAATAAATGTATTTATTATTTTAACATGTCCTAGTGAAATATTAAAAGCAATCCAATAAAGTATAAAATATTTTTCGATAAAGCGGCTAAGAATAGGGCCTGCAGAGCTATCGAACTTGCTAAAAACAAACAGTTAGAGGCAGAAAAAGTTGTGCGATAGAAAGCAAAATTATGTTAAATAATAAAATAAGTTTGAGCGTTACAACAAAAATCTGTAAATAAGGACAAATTTTTTTTTAATTTTTTTTTGATTAATTAGTGATCAAAATTTTATGGCAAACTACTTTTTTTTGGTGAAAAAAAATAATTTATTTTTCCCGATTTTGACCCATTGTAGGTCCAGCTTACCTTCACGTTATATACATCATTACAAAGGTCTATGAAATATCTATAAGTGGATATCCATATTGTCTATATTAATGTCTTAGTAATTCAGATATAGTAGATGAAAATTCAAGGTTGTCCTGTCTTTTTCGTTAATTAAAAATGTAAAAGTTACAAACGGAATGACAAACTTTTATATAACCTTGCCACTCATTTTCAGATTTCTGTATTTTGCATACGAATGTCACGTTCAGGATCTTGCAAATGTACTTATACATATACAGCTAAAGCTATTAACAATTGTGGCTGAAAAAACTGCCGGGAATACAAGTACGCACACAATTGCACAGTCACTTACCCACACATAGAGAATTTGTAAACTAAGTGCTCTCTTTACGCCATGGGTAAATACTACTGCAGCAACAACAACGAGCCAAAGCCAACATTATACCATTATTCCGTAAAAACAAAATGATTCTTCTAACAACAAACAACTACATACAACAGCAACAACTGAAATGTAGCAGAGAAGAGCAAAAACAACAAAAATAAAACAAAACAACTCAGGCTTTGCATTAGAAAGAAGAAAATATTAAAAAGCGAACAGTGTCCGCCTCAAATACAAGTGAGTCTCAGCAACTATTGACTCGACTGACTACCAGAATTCAGAAATCTAGAAATGAATAAATGTAAAGTTTAGCAGCCGGCAACAGAAGAGAAGAGGCAACATAGAACAAGCTAAAACAGCAACAACATTATAAAGTTTGTCTTAATTTCTACTTCAAAGCACTAGTAAATAGAAGATGGGTGTGTGTGTGTGTGTGTTTGTTTGCTTAAGTTTGTGTGTATTTGTGTGTGTAGCTGTGTATTTGTGTGCGTGTTGTTGTAAGTTAGAATAAACTTCCGATTTGATTTAAAAGCCATTTTATAATTGAAGCATTTTTGCCAGCAGACCCTTAAGCAAAATCTATGTTTTTTAAATTCAACTCCCCCTGAGTTTTCTTCTGTTTGCTTTAGAGAAAAAGCAGAAATGGCAGCATAAAAAAATAAATTAAGAAATGAAAGCAAATGAACAAACCTCCACAATTAATGAAAGCTTTAGCATCCATAAAATACATAAAATAGGGAATGACCCTTACAAAACCAACTGAATTTACAATTTATTTAATATTGTATAAGAATTTGTTTAAAAAATCACATCAAATTAATTTAAAATATTCGAATAAGCTATTTTTCAAAACATAGTCGAAATATTTAGATCAATAGTCGGCATAATGAGAACATGAATTATAAAAACATGTAATGCGCTTTCTTTCATTGTTGTAATCTGAGCAGCTATATATAGATTATGATTTTAATATCTTTTGTGAACATGGCAAACATTTCTGTTGTTTATAGTTAAATAACCGCTTAAGTAAATAAACTATGGATGCTAGGAGTGCTGACCACTAACTTTGATAAAAACATCTTATTTTACTCAGATTGGAAACGCAGTATTAAAAGGACGATTTATTAAGTATGTGTGAACATGTTTTAAATCAGCATTCTCATTAAAAATTTATAAATAACTAGCTGTCCCGGCAATCGTTGTTCTGCCATAGCTCATACAAAGTTTGAAGACTGCCACTATAATAGTACTCCAGATATGCAATAATAAATTTTTATTTTGTATGGGAGGTACCACGTCCATTGTACCTATATAGGTCAATTGTGAATCTAAACCATCCGGGGATAAACTCAAACACACACACAAAATTTCATCGAAATCGGCTCAGCCGTTACGGAGGAGTTCAGTTACTAACACTCGTACAGAAGAATGCCATATCTCCGGAACTACTATGCCAATTTCGTGAAAACTTCACATAAACCATCTACAGACCATCCCCAACGTACCCTGAAATTTTGGTTGAAATCGGTCGACCCGTTTTCGCAGTTAGTGGTGACATCAAAATGTACATTTCTTTTTATATATAAGATTTCAATATGTTTTAGCCATAGAAACCAGGTTGCCTTAGCTTTCATTCCCCTCATTCTCATTCTTAAACTGTCATTTTTTTTGCAACTGTGCAGCGCAACACGAACAAAAAAAAAAAACAACAAACTTTCAAGTATTTAAACATTGAATATTTTACACCTTAATTTTAATTTTAATATTTAAAGGCAACGAAAAAATTAGCTCAATTTATATTCATTAGTGTGCTGAAGCTAAATCTCTTTCCCCCACCCCTACTGACAACCAACTCTGCTCCATCATATTTTTTGATTAAGCTTCTTTTTATCTTCTACAAATTTTTCGTCGAATTTATCTTTTTTTTCTCATGCCATTAAAATAATTGAAAAGTTTCATTTCTTTACCGCGATTTGGCAATAAATTTGTCACTGACTGAAAATCAAAATGAAATGCCAGACGCTTCATCATTGCTGTAATGATTATGATGACGTTGCTAATATGATGTTGAATAACTTTGAACGGAATAACAATTGGGTAAGGAATAGAAGAATGAAAACAAAAACTGGAGGAAAATAAAAACTACACACAAAAACATAAGGAGTGTTTAACTGGCTTCATCCATATACAAACATTCATACTTACATGAGGATGTATGTGGGTAAATCCCCCCAAAAAAAATGTAAGAAATTGAGAATGATTAAGGGTTGGTTATGATACTTATCCATATTTATAAATTACTTTTCTTTATTTTTCTTCTTTTTTTTTTTTGATTGTTTGCTCTCATATGTCGATGTGTGTAAATACATATGTGTAAAATTGTATGTCTATTAAAAGCAGCTCATCCTTAAAACCAATTGCTAAACTTTTTTCTTCCTCTAGGAAATTTTTTTCATATGTTAGTTGCTGGTTGTTGGTATTTGTTCAGTATTTGAGGGAATGATTTCAATAAAAATCTAGAAGTATCAGAGTTTCTACACACTGAAAAAACTATTTCTTAAACCGTTTCAATTCAAATATATATCCCATATTGAACTGGTTTCAATTATTTCATAATTAAATCCAGTATTCATGTGCTCAAAAACAAAATTTTCTATTGAATTTTGAGTTTTGAATTTGATAATTTTGAGAATTGAATATACAATTTTCGTTATTGGTTGAACTTTAAATACAAAAATAATTGAATAGATAATTTTCGTAATTGAAAACACATTTTTCTTATTTTTTGTGTTTTCAATAACGAAAATTATCTATTCAATAATTTCTGTATTTAAAGTTCAACCAATAACGAAAATTGTATATTCAATTCTCAAAATATTCAAATTCAAAACTCAAAATTCAATAGAAATTATCAGAAAATTTTGTTTTTGAGCACATGAATACTTCATTTAATTATGAAATAACTGAAACCAATTCAATATGGCATAAATGTTTGAATTGAAATATAATTTTTTCTGTGTACTTATACAGATTCGTAGAATATATATCCTTTAACCAAGGATATCTCAAACAGGTATAAAAACATAAATAGAATTGAGAAAGCGACCATGAGGGGTTTTCGAAATAATTGACATTTAAATATTTCTATAAACTTAGTCTTGTATTAATCTTTGACAGTTTCTTATTCTAATGTATGGGGGTGGGTCAAAATGTCTGGTTTTTGGATAAAAAATTATTTAATTTTTCAACGTAGTCTGTTTTGAGCTCTATGCACTTTGTTCCACGTTTCTCTAATTTTTGTATCCCTTCCAAAAATACGATTTGTCGAGGTCATCAAAATAGGTATTTATTGTGAAATGATTTCATCGTTGGAGTCAAATCTCTTTCCGCCGAAACTTTTCTTCATGTTTGGAAACAAGAAATAGTGACTTGGGGCTAAATCCGGAGAATAGTGTGGAAGAAAGAGCATTCCGTAGCCTAATTCATGGGTTTATACCTTGAAAACTGCACATGTGTGTACCTTTTTGTGAACCCGAATGTGAGCAAACGTTGCAGCCATTTTTGCGGAAAGCTTTCACATACACAAGTGATCATTCATATCAGATGCCTATGGCTTCCACAATCTTTCGCACTTTCTATTCTGATCGACCAACACCATATCGTGAAATTGTCCAAAGGAATTTGGACCTACAATAAAAATCGGGAAAAATATTTTTTACCAAAAAAATTGTTAAACATTTTTCACTAATAAATTTAAAACAAAAAAAAATAAAAAAAAATAAATTTAAAAAAAAAATTATTCCATAAATTTTGTTTGCTAAAAAAAGAAAAAATAATTTTGTTTATCTAAAGATACTTAAAAAAATTATTGTAAAGTATAGTTTTTAAACCAAAAAAATAGTTTATTATACAAAATTTATCAAATCTGTGATCACTCATATTTCCCACCAAAAATCTATATTTTCATACAAAACTTAATAAAATCTAAATTTGCTTATATTTCGTAAACTAAGGGGTTTAGAGCGATAATAATGAAAATCTGTGATCACTCATATTTCCCACCAAAAATCGATATTTTCATACAAAATTTAATAAAATCTAAATTTGCTTATATTTCGTAAACTAAAGGGTTTAGAGCGATAATAATGAAAATCTGTGATCACTCATATTTCCCACCAAAAATCGATATTTTCATACAAAATTTAATAAAATCTAAATTTGCTTATATTTCGTAAACTAAAGGGTTTAGAGCGATAATAATGAAAATCTGTGATCACTCATATTTCCCACCAAAAATCGATATTTTCATACATAACTTAATAAAATCTAAATTTGCTTATATTTCGTAAACTAAAGGGTTTAGAGCGATAATAATGAAAATCTGTGATCACTCATATTTCATACTAAAAATCGATATTTTCATACATAACTTAAAAAAATCTAAATTTGCTTATATTTCGTAAACTAAATGGTTTAGAGCGATAATAATGAAAATCTGTGATCACTCATATTTTCCACCAAAAATCGATATTTTCATACATAACTTAATAAAATCTAAATTTGCTTATATTTCGTAAACTAAAGGGTTTAGAGCGATAATAATGAAAATCTGTGATCACTCATATTTCCCACCAAAAATCGATATTTTCATACATAACTTAAAAAAATCTAAATTTGCTTATATTTCGTAAACTAAATGGTTTAGAGCGATAATAATGAAAATCTGTGATCACTCATATTTTCCACCAAAAATCGATATTTTCATACATAACTTAATAAAATCTAAATTTGCTTATATTTCGTAAACTAAAGGGTTTAGAGCGATAATAATGAAAATCTGTGATCACTCATATTTCATACTAAAAATCGATATTTTCATACAAAACTTAATATAAAATCTAAATTTGCTTATATTTCGTAAACTAAAGGGTTTAGAGCGATAATAATGAAAATCTGTGATCACTCATATTTCATACTAAAAATCGATATTTTCATACATAACTTAATAAAATCTAAATTTGCTTATATTTCGTAAACTAAAGGGTTTAGAGCGATAATAATGAAAATCTGTGATCACTCATATTTCATACTAAAAATCGATATTTTCATACAAAACTTAATATAAAATCTAAATTTGCTTATATTTCGTAAACTAAAGGGTTTAGAGCGATAATAATGAAAATCTGTGATCACTCATATTTCATACTAAAAATCGATATTTTCATACATAACTTAATAAAATCTAAATTTGCTTATATTTCGTAAACTAAAGGGTTTAGAGCGATAATAATGAAAATCTGTGATCACTCATATTTCATACTAAAAATCGATATTTTCATACATAACTTAATAAAATCTAAATTTGCTTATATTTCGTAAACTAAAGGGTTTAGAGCGATAATAATGAAAATCTGTGATCACTCATATTTCATACTAAAAATCGATATTTTCATACATAACTTAATAAAATCTAAATTTGCTTATATTTCGTAAACTAAGGGGTTTAGAGCGATAATAATGAAAATCTGTGATCACTCATATTTCCCACCAAAAATCGATATTTTCATACATAACTTAAAAAAATCTAAATTTGCTTATATTTCGTAAACTAAAGGGTTTAGAGCGATAATAATGAAAATCTGTGATCACTCATATTTCCCACCAAAAATCTATATTTTCATACAAAACTTAATAAAATCTAAATTTGCTTATATTTCGTAAACTAAAGGGTTTAGAGCGATAATAATGAAAATCTGTGATCACTCATATTTCCCACCAAAAATCTATATTTTCATACAAAACTTAATAAAATCTAAATTTGCTTATATTTCGTAAACTAAAGGGTTTAGAGCGATAATAATGAAAATCTGTGATCACTCATATTTCCCACCAAAAATCTATATTTTCATACAAAACTTAATAAAATCTAAATTTGCTTATATTTCGTAAACTAAAGGGTTTAGAGCGATAATAATGAAAATCTGTGATCACTCATATTTCCCACCAAAAATCTATATTTTCATACAAAACTTAATAAAATCTAAATTTGCTTATATTTCGTAAACTAAAGGGTTTAGAGCGATAATAATGAAAATCTGTGATCACTCATATTTCCCACCAAAAATCGATATTTTCATACATAACTTAATAAAATCTAAATTTGCTTATATTTCGTAAACTAAAGGGTTTAGAGCGATAATAATGAAAATCTGTGATCACTCATATTTCATACTAAAAATCGATATTTTCATACAAAACTTAATATAAAATCTAAATTTGCTTATATTTCGTAAACTAAAGGGTTTAGAGCGATAATAATGAAAATCTGTGATCACTCATATTTCATACTAAAAATCGATATTTTCATACAAAACTTAATATAAAATCTAAATTTGCTTATATTTCGTAAACTAAAGGGTTTAGAGCGATAATAATGAAAATCTGTGATCACTCATATTTCATACTAAAAATCGATATTTTCATACATAACTTAATAAAATCTAAATTTGCTTATATTTCGTAAACTAAAGGGTTTAGAGCGATAATAATGAAAATCTGTGATCACTCATATTTCATACTAAAAATCGATATTTTCATACAAAACTTAATATAAAATCTAAATTTGCTTATATTTCGTAAACTAAAGGGTTTAGAGCGATAATAATGAAAATCTGTGATCACTCATATTTCATACTAAAAATCGATATTTTCATACATAACTTAATAAAATCTAAATTTGCTTATATTTCGTAAACTAAAGGGTTTAGAGCGATAATAATGAAAATCTGTGATCACTCATATTTCATACTAAAAATCGATATTTTCATACATAACTTAATAAAATCTAAATTTGCTTATATTTCGTAAACTAAGGGGTTTAGAGCGATAATAATGAAAATCTGTGATCACTCATATTTCCCACCAAAAATCGATATTTTCATACATAACTTAAAAAAATCTAAATTTGCTTATATTTCGTAAACTAAAGGGTTTAGAGCGATAATAATGAAAATCTGTGATCACTCATATTTTCCACCAAAAATCGATATTTTCATACATAACTTAATAAAATCTAAATTTGCTTATATTTCGTAAACTAAAGGGTTTAGAGCGATAATAATGAAAATCTGTGATCACTCATATTTCATACTAAAAATCGATATTTTCATACAAAACTTAATATAAAATCTAAATTTGCTTATATTTCGTAAACTAAAGGGTTTAGAGCGATAATAATGAAAATCTGTGATCACTCATATTTCATACTAAAAATCGATATTTTCATACAAAACTTAATATAAAATCTAAATTTGCTTATATTTCGTAAACTAAAGGGTTTAGAGCGATAATAATGAAAATCTGTGATCACTCATATTTTCCACCAAAAATCGATATTTTCATACATAACTTAATAAAATCTAAATTTGCTTATATTTCGTAAACTAAAGGGTTTAGAGCGATAATAATGAAAATCTGTGATCACTCATATTTTCCACCAAAAATCTATATTTTCATACAAAACTTAATAAAATCTAAATTTGCTTATATTTCGTAAACTAAAGGGTTTAGAGCGATAATAATGAAAATCTTTGATCACTCATATTTCATACTAAAAATCGATATTTTCATACAAAACTTAATAAAATCTAAATTTGCTTATATTTCGTAAACTAAAGGGTTTAAAGCGATAATAATGAAAATCTGTGATCACTCATATTTCATACTAAAAATCGATATTTTCATACAAAACTTAATATAAAATCTATTATTTTTTTTAAATATTAAAAAAAAAATTTAAAAAGAAATTTTAAAAAATTTTCTTTTCCATAAATTTTTTTTGCTAAAAAAAAACTAATTTTGTTTACATAAAATTATTTAAAAAATCACAAAAAATAAAGAAGGCGAAATTCACTTTTCTCAAATTTCTCCTCATGACACGAGGTAATCTGCTATCAATGGCTGTCAAACACAAACTAAATGAAGAAGCTTATTCAAATTTTGACAGGAGCCAGATGCCTGTTAGGAGCAGTGTTGGCCTTTCAGTTAAGTAGGCTGATGGAAACATATTTGCTGGTTTCCTACAGACCTTCCTCAGCAGTCTTGGCATCGTTTGTAAATATGATCGATTTAACTCACAATATAATTCAAGAGGTTTTTTCAAAACTGATTCACTTTTCTATATATAAAAAAGCAATAATAATTACCTAGTTTAAACAAAAATTTTGTCTTTACACAATCAATAATATTGATACAATTAACCACAAAGAGAATTTTATTTAATTTTACGATTTCGATTTATTTATTATTCTTTATTAGTTAAACTTTTTAATGTACTCTTTCATTGCTCTGCATGTATGTTTAGATTGGTTGGTGGGGAAATTTGTTTTTTGAATTATTAATGAATGTTGTATTGTACAAAAAAAAACAAAAAGTTTTTGGGGGAGCCTGCAATCTGTAGTAAATCATTCAATTTTTAGCAGCCACCAAAAAAAAAAAGTTTTTTATATTTTTATTGGAAGTCTTTGGTTTTTTATTTTGTTTGTTTGATATTTCCCAACTTTTTTTATATTGGCATTTTTTCTTACTTTTTTATTTTTGGGGAAAAAAATCCATGATAGATGATTGGCTTCTTTTTTGATTTTGTTTGTTGCTTCCTCAACTACACACAAACCAGGCCCACACTCAAACTGTCTATAGGCAACAGACAGCAGCACCCAGCAATATTTTCAACAAACCAACAACTTAAAAAAAAGGATAGAAATAAGTTGGCCAATTTTGTGCAAATTCATATTGCCATCATCAGTGAGGATTTTGTTTTCTACTTTTACCATTTACCATTTACTTGCCGGCTTTTAATATTTATTTATATTTTCTTTTATGGTCTTCTGTGTTTTAGTCAATGCATAAATAAAACTCATGATATAAAAACTCTAAAATATGAATATGTTTATTATTAAGCACAACTTGTCATTATGTATTTAAAAAACAATTTTAAATTTTTCTCCAAAAATTATTTCCAGCAATAACTTTGAAACTTTTTCTCTCCCTTAAGCATCTATTGCTTCATTTTATGCATGTTTGTATTTATATATTGTACGTACATAATTGTATGAAAGAGAATGAGCTTGTCCCAAAAACATTTATAAACAAATCAACCTAGCAGCAAATGTTCTCTAGGGAATATTTTTCATTACACATTTCAACACCCTACATTATATACAGATTGTTTGCTTTTCAGGGTATTCTTTAAAACAAAACTTTAATATTCTGACAGAAATTCTTTGCAACAAAAATTTACTTGATATCTTCATGATATTTCAGAAGCTAAAGCATAAGTCAAAAAATGTTTAAGATATCATCAAAAATCCAGGATATCGAAGACTTTTCGCTTGTCTGTGTCTGGAATCGAACCCTTAACTCTTAGACTGATAGCCCAGTGCACTATATTCTTGCTAAAGTAAAAACCCCGAAACTCTTTTTTTAATTTTGAATTTTTTTCTCAACAATTCTAAGGTGAAGGATTTATAAGATGTACAAAGCCACATTTTTCATATTTTTGTTTTTTTTTTAACTTTTTACCTCGTGCTGTGTAACCCCAATACCTGTTGTAGAGTACTGAAAAATTCCACATATTTTTTCATAACCTCTCATATTTTATTTCTAGTTGGGTAAGAGTAGAGAAGGGATACAACACATTCACACAAAAAAAAAATAATAAAAGTTCTATGTGTAACTAAGGTTACTTCTGTGAACGTGCATTTATTATATTAGAAACTTTTTTTCCACTGTATGTTAAATGAGAGTTTCTTGGCAACATTTCACATACAATCACAACCGACAAATGAAATTTATTTTAAGAAACTTACGAGTATTTTCCCAAAAAGTTTAACTTTAAAGATGAAAATAAATTTTACCAGTAACATTAACTTTAACAGCAACATTCACAATCAACATGATTGCGTAACAACAAACTGTTTAATGATCATTTAAGAGCGTCAGCATCAGCATCAGCATCATCATCATTATTTTTGTTATTAGTGATGTAAAATGTCAACACCCAATACTTGATAGTAATCAATACTTAGTATTGAGTACTTAATATATTTTCTCAAATAAACAATAATTTACACTATGCGAAAAATAGTAGGGTCAGTGATCGGCGGGGGTTCTGCCCAATGGGAAATGTTAGATCGGTAAAAAAAAGTTATACGTGTCCCGCTGGGTCAGGTCTAGGAATCGAGATATATCGATTTTAAGTTAGTATATATCGTATAGGAAAAATTGTAATTCTTTTGCCTTTTTCATGCATTTTGACCATCTAAATGTCCGAATATTGCAAAGTTATGCTCAGTAAAGTTATTAAGCTCAACGCCGGCTACAACATAGTCAAGTGGAACCCTGGAAAATCAGTTTTTCATAACTATTTGTCGCATAGTGTTTATTAAACATATGAAAAAAGCGAGTATATTTTAGAATAAAAAATTTTAAAGATATCGAACTGGATAATTTTTCTTGAAAATGATCGCATAGCCCTAACAGCGAAAA